>NC_088217.1:6267509-6567509 GCF_036934945.1 Oncorhynchus masou masou
TTTACTAGTAGTAGGAGTACTCTGACTGACTAGCTTTACTAGTAGGAGGAGTACTCTGACTGACTAGCTTTACTAGTAGTAGGAGTACTCTGACTGACTAGCTTTACTAGTAGTAGGAGTACTCTGACTGACTAGCTTTACTAGTAGTAGGAGTACTCTGACTGACTAGCTTTACTAGTAGTAGGAGTACTCTGACTGACTAGCTTTACTAGTAGTAGGAGTACTCTGACTGGCTAGCTTTACTAGCAGTAGGAGTACTCTGACTGACTAGCTTTACTAGTAGTAGGAGTACTCTGACTGACTAGCTTTACTAGTAGGAGGAGTACTCTGACTGACTAGCTTTACTAGTAGGAGGAGTACTCTGACTGACTAGCTTTACTAGTAGGAGGAGTACTCTGACTGACTAGCTTTACTAGTAGTAGGAGTACTCTGACTGACTAGCTTTACTAGTAGTAGGAGTACTCTGACTGACTAGCTTTACTAGTAGTAGGAGTACTCTGACTGACTAGCTTTACTAGTAGTAGGAGTACTCTGACTGACTAGCTTTACTAGTAGTAGGAGTACTCTGACTGACTAGCTTTACTAGTAGGAGGAGTACTCTGACTGACTAGCTTTACTAGTAGTAGGAGTACTCTGACTGACTAGCTTTACTAGTAGTAGGAGTACTCTGACTGACTAGCTTTACTAGTAGTAGGAGTACTCTGACTGGCTAGCTTTACTAGTAGTAGGAGTACTCTGACTGACTAGCTTTACTAGTAGGAGGAGTACTCTGACTGACTAGCTTTACTAGTAGTAGGAGTATGCTCCACTATACTGTCATGTCCAGTCCCATCATCCTCTAAAACAGGGGTTCCTAAACTTTTCACTCGGGGGGCCTCCTTTCCAGCGTTGGGGGAACATCTCACGCTCCTGCCTGCATCACGTCTAGTTCTATAGGTTCTAGCACTGTTCATGACAACAAAACTGTTCACACCCTTCTTGTTGGTGTAGAAAACATTTTGTAGGTTTAAAGATTATTTCCTGCAATTCTACACATTTTGTCACGAGGTGCAGAGAACATTATGCAGTTTTAAAGATAATTTTATTGCAATTCTATACATTTTTCCCATGTCTAATGTGTATTCATGTGATATTTACAACAATATCTATGGGCCAAAGAAACAAAATAAAAATAAATGTTATTTGACGTGGGCTTGTTGATCTGGACATTTCTGCCAAGTTAAACAGCTCTCTAAAGGTATGCAGTGTCTGACTTGGCAAGAGGAAAACTGATGCTGCAGTTAAGGAGGGATAGACCCTGGTTCTACTGGAGGGATGGACCCTGGTTCTACTGGAGGGATGGACCCTGGTTCTACTGGAGGGATGGACCCTGGTTCTACTGGAGGGATGGACCCTGGTTCTACTGTTCTACTGTAGGGACGGACCCTGGTTCTACTGTAGGGATAGACCCTGGTTCTACTGTAGGGACAGACCCTGGTTCTACTGTAGGGACAGACCCTGGTTCTACTGTTCTACTGTAGGGACAGACCCTGGTTCTACTGTAGGGACAGACACTGGTTCTACTGTAGGGATAGACCCTGGTTCTACTGTAGGGACAGACCCTGGTTCTACTGTAGGGACAGACCCTGGTTCTACTGTAGGGACAGACACTGGTTCTACTGTAGGGATAGACCCTGGTTCTACTGTAGGGACAGACCCTGGTTCTACTGTAGGGACAGACCCTGGTTCTACTGTAGGGACAGACCCTGGTTCTACTGTAGGGATGGACCCTGGTTCTACTGTAGGGATAGACCCTGGTTCTACTGTAGGGATAGACCCTGGTTCTACTGTAGGGATGGACCCTGGTTCTACTGTTCTACTGTAGGGACAGACCCTGGTTCTACTGTTCTACTGTAGGGATAGACCCTGGTTCTACTGTAGGGATAGACCCTGGTTCTACTGTAGGGATAGACCCTGGTTCTACTGTAGGGATAGACCCTGGTTCTACTGTAGGGACAGACCCTGGTTCTACTGTAGGGATAGACCCTGGTTCTACTGTAGGGATAGACCCTGGTTCTACTGTAGGGACAGACCCTGGTTCTACTGTAGGGATAGACCCTGGTTCTACTGTAGGGATAGACCCTGGTTCTACTGTAGGGATAGACCCTGGTTCTACTGTTCTACTGTAGGGACAGACCCTGGTTCTACTGTAGGGATAGACCCTGGTTCTACTGTAGGGATAGACCCTGGTTCTACTGTAGGGATAGACCCTGGTTCTACTGTAGGGATAGACCCTGGTTCTACTGTAGGGACAGACCCTGGTTCTACTGTAGGGATAGACCCTGGTTCTACTGTAGGGATAGACCCTGGTTCTACTGTAGGGATAGACCCTGGTTCTACTGTAGGGATAGACCCTGGTTCTACTGTAGGGATGGACCCTGGTTCTACTGTAGGGATAGACCCTGGTTCTACTGTAGGGACAGACCCTTAACTGGTTCTACTATAGGGACAGACCCTTAACTGGTTCTACTGTAGGGATGGACCCTGGTTCTACTGTAGGGACAGACCCTGGTTCTACTGTAGGGACAGACCCTGGTTCTACTGTAGGGATAGACCCTGGTTCTACTGTAGGGATAGACCCTGGTTCTACTGTAGGGACAGACCCTGGTTCTACTGTAGGGATAGACCCTGGTTCTACTGTAGGGATAGACCCTGGTTCTACTGTAGGGATAGACCCTGGTTCTACTGTAGGGACAGACCCTGGTTCTACTGTAGGGACAGACCCTGGTTCTACTGTAGGGACAGACCCTGGTTCTACTGTAGGGACAGACCCTGGTTCTACTGTAGGGATAGACCCTGGTTCTACTGTAGGGACAGACCCTTAACTGGTTCTACTATAGGGACAGACCCTGGTTCTACTGTAGGGATAGACCCTTAACTGGTTCTACTATAGGGACAGACCCTGGTTCTACTGGAGGGATGGACCCTGGTTCTACTGTAGGGATAGACCCTGGTTCTACTGTAGGGATAGACCCTGGTTCTACTGTAGGGATAGACCCTGGTTCTACTGTAGGGATAGACCCTGGTTCTACTGTAGGGACAGACCCTTAACTGGTTCTACTGTAGGGATAGACCCTGGTTCTACTGTAGGGACAGACCCTGGTTCTACTGTAGGGACAGACCCTGGTTCTACTGTAGGGACAGACCCTGGTTCTACTGTAGGGATAGACCCTGGTTCTACTGTAGGGATAGACCCTGGTTCTACTGTAGGGACAGACCCTGGTTCTACTGTAGGGATAGACCCTGGTTCTACTGTAGGGATAGACCCTGGTTCTACTGTAGGGATAGACCCTGGTTCTACTGTAGGGATAGACCCTGGTTCTACTGTAGGGATAGACCCTGGTTCTACTGTAGGGATAGACCCTGGTTCTACTGGAGGGATGGACCCTGGTTCTACTGTTCTACTGTAGGGATAGACCCTGGTTCTACTGTAGGGATAGACCCTGGTTCTACTGTAGGGATAGACCCTGGTTCTACTGTAGGGATAGACCCTGGTTCTACTGTAGGGACAGACCCTGGTTCTACTGTAGGGATAGACCCTGGTTCTACTGTAGGGATAGACCCTGGTTCTACTGTAGGGATAGACCCTGGTTCTACTGTAGGGATAGACCCTGGTTCTACTGTAGGGATAGACCCTGGTTCTACTGTAGGGATAGACCCTGGTTCTACTGTAGGGATAGACCCTGGTTCTACTGTAGGGATAGACCCTGGTTCTACTGTAGGGATAGACCCTGGTTCTACTGGAGGGATGGACCCTGGTTCTACTGTTCTACTGTAGGGATAGACCCTGGTTCTACTGTAGGGATAGACCCTGGTTCTACTGTAGGGATAGACCCTGGTTCTACTGTAGGGATAGACCCTGGTTCTACTGTAGGGATAGACCCTGGTTCTACTGTAGGGATAGACCCTGGTTCTACTGTAGGGACAGACCCTGGTTCTACTGTATGGATAGACCCTGGTTCTACTGTAGGGACAGACCCTGGTTCTACTGGAGGGATGGACCCTGGTTCTACTATAGGGATAGACCCTGGTTCTACTGTAGGGATGGACCCTGGTTCTACTGTAGGGATGGACCCTGGTTCTACTGGAGGGATGGACCCTGGTTCTACTGTAGGGACAGACCCTGGTTCTACTGTAGGGACAGACCCTGGTTCTACTGTATGGATAGACCCTGGTTCTACTGTAGGGATAGACCCTGGTTCTACTGTAGGGATAGACCCTGGTTCTACTGTAGGGACAGACCCTGGTTCTACTGTAGGGATAGACCCTTAACTGTAAGGTTTATATGTGCTATCAGAAAAATAAAATAAGGGCGTTCACTTAAAGGAGATTCAGGGAGGTCAGAGACCAGGGGACACCAGGGCTGCTGTACCCGACAGCGGAGATCCTCTACTGGGCATGATGCCAACCTAAACTACCCTCCCTCTCCTTTCCCCACAGGCAAGAGGGCTGAAGTCGACAGATGGCATGATGTCACACTGCTTAGGGATTAACAGATGGAAAGGGATAGAGAGCGAGAGAGAGAGAGGGAGAGTGGGATAGAGAGGGAGAGTGAGAGAGAGAGCGAGAGAGAGAGGGAGAGGGAGAGAGAGAGAGAGAGAGAGAGAGAGAGAGGGAGAGGGAGAGTGGGATAGAGAGAGAGAGGGATAGTGGGATAGAGAGCGAGAGAGGGAGAGAGACCAACAATGCAGTTCAAGAAATAGAGTTAAGAAAAATTTACGAAATAAACTAAAGTTAAAAAATCTAATAAAAAGTAACACAATAAAATTAACAATCACAAAGCTATATACAGGGAGCACCGGTACTGAGTCAATGTGGAGGCTATATACAGGGTATTACGGTACAGAGTCAATGTGGAGGCTATATACAGGGTGTTATGGTACAGAGTCAATGTGGAGGCTATATACAGGGTGTTACGGTACAGAGTCAATATGGAGGCTATATACAGGGTATTACGGTACAGAGTCAATGTGAAACCCCACCTCTTCAAGGAATACCTAGGATAGGATAAGTAATCCTTCTCACCACCCCCCCTTAATGATTTAGATGCACTATTGTAAAGTGGCTGTTCCACTGGATGTCAGAAGGTGAATTCACCAATTTGTAAGTCGCTCTGGATAAGAGCGTCTGCTAAATGACTTAAATGTAAATGTAATATATACAGGGTGTTACGGTACAGAGTCAATATGGAGGCTATATACAGGGTGTTACGGTACTGAGTCAATGTGGAGGCTATATACAGGGTATTACGGTACAGAGTCAATGTGGAGGCTATATACAGGGTGTTACGGTACAGAGTCAATGTGGAGGCTATATACAGGGTATTACGGTACAGAGTCAATGTGGAGGCTATATACAGGGTGTTACGGTACAGAGTCAATATGGAGGCTATATACAGGGTGTTACGGTACAGAGTCAATGTGGAGGCTATATACAGGGGGTACCGGTACAGAGTCAATGTGGAGGCTATATACAGGGGGTACCGGTACAGAGTCAATGTGGAGACTATATACAGGGGGTACCGGTACAGAGTCAGTGTGGAGGCTATATACAGGGGGTACTGGTACAGAGTCAATGTGGAGGCTATATACAGGGGGTACCAGTACAGAGTCAATGTGGAGGCTATATACAGGGGGTTACGGTACAGAGTCAATGTGGAGACTATATACAGGGGGTACCGGTACAGAGTCAATGTGGAGGCTATATACAGGGGGTACCGGTACAGAGTCAATGTGGAGACTATATACAGGGGGTACCGGTACAGAGTCAATGTGGAGGCTATATACAGGGGGTACCGGTACAGAGTCAATGTGGAGGCTATATACAGGGGGTACCGGTACAGAGTCAATGTGGAGGCTATATACAGGGGGTACCGGTACAGAGTCAATGTGGAGACTATATACAGGGGGTACCGGTACAGAGTCAATGTGGAGGCTATATACAGGGGGTACCAGTACAGAGTCAATGTGGAGACTATATACAGGGGGTACCGGTACAGAGTCAATGTGGAGACTATATACAGGAAGCACTGGTACAGAGTCAATGTGGAGACTATATACAGGGGGTACTGGTACCGAGTCAACAGGCTCCTTCGAGGTATAACATTTGTACATAGGAGTTAAAGGTTTAGTGTAAAGTGACTATACATAGATAATAAACAGAGAGTAGCAGCAGTGTAAAAACAAAGGAGGGGAGGTTCATGTAAATAGTCCGGTGGCCATTTGTTTAATTGTTCAGCAGTCTTATGGCTTGTGGGTAGAAGATGTTGAGGAGCCTTTTGGACCTAGACTTGCCACTCCGGTAACGCTTACCGTGCGGTAGCAGAGACAACAGTCTATGACTTGGGTGACTGAGGAAGGTGTTTAGTCACATGGTTCTTAACTTAGTTAGGGTTCATTGACAATTTCCTGGGCCTTCCTCTGACACCGCCTAGTATATAGGTCCTGGATGGCAGGATGCTTGGCCCCAGTGATGTACTGGGCCGTAAGCACTACCCTCTATAGTGCCTTATGGTCGGATGCTCACGTTGAGGGAGAGGTTGTTGTCCTGACACCACACGGCCAGGTCTCTGACCTCCTCCCTATAGGCCGTCTCATCGTTGTCTATGCTCAGGCCTACCACTGTTGTGTTACCGGCAAACTTGATGATGGTGTTGGAGTCGTGCCTGGCCATGCAGTCATGGGTGAACAGGTAGTACATCAGGGGACTGAGCATGCACCCCTGAGGGGCCCCCGTGTTGAGGATCAGCGTGGCGGATGTGTGGTTGCCTACATTTACCACCTGGGGGTGGCCCGTCAGGATGTCCAGGATCCAGTTGCAGAGGGAGGTGTTTAGTCCCAGGGTCTTTAGCTTAGTGATGAGCATTGTGGGCACTATGGTGTTGAACGCTGAGCTGTAGTCAATGAACAGCATTCTCACATAGGTGTTCCTTTTGTCCAGGTGGGAAAGGGCATTGTGGAGTGCAATAGAGATTGCATCATCTGTGGATCTGTTGGGGTGGTATGCGAATTGGAATGTGTCTAGGGTTTCTGGGATGGTGGTGTTGATGTGAGCCATGACCAGCATTTCAAAGCACTTCATGGTTACAGATGTGAGTGCTACTAGGCTGTAGTCATTTAGGGAGGTAACCTTCACATTCTTGGGCACAGGGACTATGGTGGTCTGCTTGAAACATGTGGGTATTACAGACTGGGTCAGGGAGAGGTTGAAAATGTCAGTGACGAGCCTTGCCAGCTGGTCTGGCCTCGTGGCCTTGTGAATGTTGACCTGATTAAAGGTCTTGCTGAATTAGGCTACGGAGAGTGTGATCACACAGTCGTCCGGAACAGCTGGTGTTCTCATGCATGATTCAGTGTTACTTGCCTTGAAGCTAGAGGATAGAGAGGTAGAATTGAATTGAATAGAGAGCGAGAGACTGAGAGGGATAGAGAGATAGAGGGATAGAGAGAGGTAGGTGGGTGGGTACGTAGGTGGGGGTTAGTGTTGGGGGTGTAGGGACCTGTAGGTGGGTGTTAGTGTTGGGGGTGTAAGGACCTTTGGGAGCCATAATGTTGGGAGCCATAATGTGTGCTTGATTAGGCAGCAATAGGCTCTCAGACAGATGGAAGCTGGGCTCCTCCAGGATGGAGGAGGGGAGAAAGAGGACCTGGCCCCAGGGTATCAAGGCTTTGGGGGGCCTCAGGGGGGGTAGAGTGGAAGGCTCGTAAATCGCTCTGCGCGCAGGGCGCAAGCGGTGGCTTTTCCATGGCAGCGGCTTCTGCGAGCGCAGACAAAAATGACAGCTGTATGCTAATGAGGCAGTCTGCTAGGGGGCCCTTAGGAACTCGGTCGGGGTCTCAATTTACTACTGAGAAGTAGAATAGTAGAATACACATGGTTCAATTTCTAAGTTTGGTACATCAACAGTTACTGTTTGGTACAATTTCTAAGTTTGTTGGTGCATCAGCAGTTTTTCTCTTGTTACTTACTGTATGTCAGTTACTGACAGTGACTCAATTAGCCATGTCAGCTAACACTTTTTATATTGGTAGTTAGCTGGCTAAACTATTTAAACTTGTAGTGATCATGGCGGAATACCGACTGGGCATGAAAGGCCCTGACCTCCCGGGGGACCCCATTGATTTTGTTAGTCATTCCCACTCAAATATCATATTAACATGGAATAACTCATGACAAAATGTGTAGAATTGCATGAAATTAGCTTTAAAAGTGAAAATGTATCTCCACCCCATGGCAAAATGTGCAGAATTACAGGAAATGTACTTTAAAACAAAAAATATTCTCTCCACCATCAAGAGGAGGCCCGGGTGGGGGGCCCACGACCACATCTCTCTCAGTGCCCCCAAAACGCTAGAGCCGGCCCTGACTATACACACACACTGCAGGTACAAGCATGAGCAGCTGGTTTCGGGAGGCAGTGTGGGTTGGAGCGCGAAACGTCACTGCAGCACGAGCAGACTGTTGACATTCGGTGTTCTGATGCTCTGGTGTCCGCTATTCTGCGTTTCTCCGGTGTTCTGATGCTCTGGTGTCCGCTATTCTCCGTTTCTCCGGTGTTCTGATGCTCTGGTGTCCGCTATTCTCCGTTTCTCCGGTGTTCTTCTGAAGTCTTCAATTCAGACTCTTAATCCGTAACCGGAATATTGGAAATGATAACATTTTGACAATTGAACAGAAGCATCGTTTTTTCTTTAAACCTTCCTTTTTTAAATTATTTATGTTTGAGAATTTGGAGTTTACTTTTAAACGAGAAATGTTGTTGGATTGTACTCTGCAAAAGATGAAGATATTTGGCAGGTTGGATTACACACTGGTGAGATTTTACTAAATTTATAGTTGCTTATTATAGGATGGTAATACGCATACAAATCTCCCAGGGCAACAATAATAACAGCTTTCTACAACAGGGATGGACCTCGGATATATTTCCAAAATGTATTTAGATACTGTTGAGAGTTACAATAGTAGAATACACAAGGTGCAGTATTGAAATATGGTTAAGCATTAGTAGTTTTCCTCTTGTTAAGTCAGTCACTGATAGTCACCTGAATTAGCCCACGTCAGCTAACATTTTTTTTAGATTGGTAAATTATAATAAATAAATAATATATCCCATTTAGCAGACGCTTTTGTCCAAAGCGACTTACAAGTCGGCTGGGGCCACTACTTTTACATATGGGTGGCCCCAGCGGGAATCAAACCCACGACGCTTGGTGTTACAAGCGCCATGCTCTACCGACTGAGCCACACAGGACCTAAATTTGTTGAGCGAGCGGCTATCCAAATTCGTTATCATGAATCACCAGCTGTTGTGAGCCAATTGATTTTGTTAGTCAGTCACACTCCGATATATTAAACACTGTAACCATTTATCTCCTCTCCCATGGCAAAATGTGTAGAATTGCATAAAATGTGTCAGGACGGCCGCCGGCCCATCTGTCTACCATTCACAATGAGATCAGAGCCTGAGGAGGTAGAACAGAACAGAATATAACAACAACAGAACATAATAATTGCCTTCCAGGAAGGATTTATTTTTTTACAGAAATAATAATTATATTAAACTACAACATGATGTACATTTACATTTACATTTAAGTCATTTAGCAGACGCTCTTATCCAGAGCGACTTACAAATTGGTGAATTCACCTTCTGACATCCAGTGGAACAAGTAGTTCTATTACTTCTGTAGGTTGTAGTCCTAGTTACAAGCAGACAGACAGACAGTTCTGTAGGTTGTAGTCCTAGGTGACAAGCAGACAGACAGTTCTGTAGGTTGTAGTCCTAGGTGACAAGCAGACAGACAGACAGTTCTGTAGGTTGTAGTCCTAGGTGACAAGCCGACAGACAGACAGTTCTGTAGGTTGTAGTCCTAGGTGACAAGCAGACAGACAGACAGTTCTGTAGGTTGTAGTCCTAGGTGACAAGCCGACAGACAGACAGTTCTGTAGGTTGTAGTCCTAGGTGACAAGCAGACAGACAGACAGTTCTGTAGTTTGTAGTAATAGGTGACAAGCAGACAGACAGACAGTTCTGTAGGTTGTAGTAATAGGTGACAAGCAGACAGACAGACAGTTCTGTAGGTTGTAGTCCGAGGTGACAAGCAGACAGACAGTTCTGTAGGTTGTAGTCCTAGGTGACAAGCAGACAGACAGACAGTTCTGTAGGTTGTAGTCCTAGGTGACAAGCCGACAGACAGACAGTTCTGTAGGTTGTAGTCCTAGGTGACAAGCAGACAGACAGACAGTTCTGTAGTTTGTAGTAATAGGTGACAAGCAGACAGACAGACAGTTCTGTAGGTTGTAGTAATAGGTGACAAGCAGACAGACAGACAGTTCTGTAGGTTGTAGTCCTAGGTGACAAGCCGACAGACAGTTCTGTAGGTTGTAGTCATAGGTGACAAGCAGACAGACAGTTCTGTAGGTTGTAGTCCTAGGTGACAAGCCGACAGACAGACAGTTCTGTAGGTTATAGTAATAGGTGACAAGCAGACAGACAGACAGTTCTGTAGGTTGTAGTCCTAGGTGACAAGCAGACAGACAGACAGTTCTGTAGGTTATAGTAATAGGTGACAAGCAGACAGACAGACAGTTCTGTAGGTTGTAGTCCTAGGTGACAACCAGACAGACAGACAGTTCTGTAGGTTGTAGTCCTAGGTGACAAGCAGACAGACAGTTCTGTAGTTTGTAGTCCGAGGTGACAAGCAGACAGACAGACAGTTCTGTAGGTTGTAGTCCTAGGTGACAACCAGACAGACAGACAGTTCTGTAGGTTGTAGTCCTAGGTGACAAGCAGACAGACAGTTCTGTAGGTTGTAGTCCTAGGTGACAACCAGACAGACAGACAGACAGTTCTGTAGGTTGTAGTCCTAGGTGACAAGCAGACAGACAGTTCTGTAGGTTGTAGTCCGAGGTGACAAGCCGACAGACAGACAGTTCTGTAGGTTGTAGTCCGAGGTGACAAGCAGACAGACAGTTCTGTAGGTTGTAGTCCGAGGTGACAAGCAGACAGACAGACAGTTCTGTAGGTTGTAGTCCTAGGTGACAAGCAGACAGACAGTTCTGTAGGTTGTAGTCCTAGGTGACAACCAGACAGACAGACAGTTCTGTAGGTTGTAGTCCTAGGTGACAACCAGACAGACAGACAGTTCTGTAGATTGTAGTCCTAGGTGACAAGCAGACAGACAGTTCTGTAGATTGTAGTCCTAGGTGACAAGCAGACAGACAGTTCTGTAGGTTGTAGTCCGAGGTGACAAGCAGACAGACAGTTCTGTAGGTTGTAGTCCTAGGTGACAAGCAGACAGACAGACAGTTCTGTAGGTTGTAGTCCTAGGTGACAAGCCGACAGACAGTTCTGTAGGTTGTAGTCTTAGTTACAAGCAGACAGACAGTTCTGTAGGTTGTAGTCCGAGGTGACAAGCAGACAGGCATATAGTTCTATAGTTGCAGCGTGTGGATAACCCCTGAGGTTATCTCCTGTTCTATGGAGTTTAGAACCCATCCCTGAAACGTAACTGTTTAGTCCCCGCTCGCTTCTGTTGTTGGGTTTTGGAGAACAAATCTGTGTAGAAACCATGAGGATCTTTTCAGAGACAGGAGTATTTGAGCTAGTGATGCTTACACAATGATCTGCGTCATACACTATGTTGGATTCCGTTCCGTGTGTGTGTGTGTGTGTGTGTGTGTGTGTGTGTGTGTGTGTGTGTCTCAGTGCAGCTCCAAATCTATACAGTATTCCGGGTGGTAGGTACCTTTGCGCAGACCAAAAGCATGGCCATAACAGTTAACAGTAATTTAACACGTGCCATCTCCTTCCCTCCCTCCATCCACCCCTCCCCTCCATCCTCCATCTCCTCCTTCCTCCGCCTCCTCAACCTAGTCCTCAGTGTGTGACGAAGGACCGAGGAGATATGAGAGGTCCTGACAGTGATTGTGTGTGTGTGTGTGTGTGTGTGTGTGTGTGTGTGTGTGTGTGTGTGTGCGTGCGTGCGTGCGTGCGTGCGTGCGTGCGTGTGTGTGTGAGAGCAGTGGTCCTGGTGTCTGTCTGATCAAAATATGTCTTGTGTTAGTGAAGCTGATATAACCTGATACATACAGCGCATTCTGAAAGTATTCAGACCCCTTGACTTTTTCCACATTTTGTTACGTTACGGCCTTACTCTAAAATGGATTAAATCTACACACAATTGTGTCTAAAAAAAACTCTAAAATGACAAAGCAAAAACAGGATTTATAGAACATTTTGCAAATATATTACAAAAACATTGGTAATGTCATAATCATTCAGACCCTTTACTCAGTACTTTGTTGAAGCCCCTTTGGCAGCGATTACAGCCTGGAGTCTTCTTGGGTATGTTGCTACAAGCTTGGCACACCTGTATTTGGGGAGTTTCTTCCATTCTTCTCTGCAGATTCTCTCAAGCTCTGTCAGGTTGGATGGGGAGCATCGCTGCACTGCTATTTTCAGGTCTCTCCAGAGATGTTAGATCGGGTTCAAGTCCGGGCTCTGGCTGGGCCACTCAAGGACATTCAGAGACTTGTCCCGAAGCCACTCCTGCGTTGTCTTGGGTGTGTGCTTAGGGTCGTTGTCCTGTTGGAAGGTGAACAGTCTGAGGTCTTGAGCGTTCTGGAGCAGGTTTTCATTAAGCATCTCTCTGTACTTTACTCTGTTCATCTTTCCCTCCATCCTGACTAGTCTCCCAGTCCCTGCCGCTGAAAAACATCCCCACAGCATGATGCTACCACCACCATGCTTCACTGTAGAGATGGTGCCAGGTTTCCTCCAGACATGATCCTTGGCATTCAGGCCAAAGAGTTCAATCTTGGTTTCATCAGACCAGAGAATGTTGTTTCTCATGGACTGAGAATCTTTAGGTGCATTTTGGCAAACTCCAAGCGGGCTGTCACGTGCCTTTTATTGAGGAGTGTCTTCTGTCTGGCAACTCTACCATAAAGGCCTGATTAGTGGAGTGCTTCAGAGATGGTTGTCATTCTGGAAGGTTCTCCCATCTCCAAAGAGGAACTCTGCCGCTCTGGCATGGAATCATGTGACCAAGACCCTTCTCCCCCGATTGCTCAGTCTGGCTGGGCGGCCAGTTCTAGGAAGAGTCTTGGTGGTTCTAAACTTTTTCCATTTAAGAATAATGGAGGCCACTGTGTTCTTGGATAACTTCATAGCTGCAAAAATGTTTTTGTACCCTTCCCCAGATCTGTCACTCAAAATAATTCTGTCTCTGAGGATTCCTTCGACCTCAATCCTTGGTTTTTGCTCTGACATGCACTGTCAACTGTGGGACCTTTATATAGACAGGTGTGTACCTTTCCAAATCATGTCCAAGCAATTGAATTTACTCCAATCAAGTTGTAGAAACATCTCAAGGATGATCAATGGAAACAGGGTGCACCCGAGTTCAATTTCGTGTCTCATATCAAAGGTTCTAAAATACTTAAAAACCTGTTTTTTGCTTTGTCATTATGGGATATTTTGGGGCGGCAGGGTAGCCTAGTGGTTAGAGTGTAGGGGTGGCAGGGTAGCCTAGTGGTTAGAGTGTAGAGGCGGCAGGGTAGCCTAGTGGTTAGAGTGTTGGACTAGTAACTGGAAGGTTGCAAGTTCAAACCCCCGAGCTGACAAGGTACACATCTGTCGTTCTGCCCCTGAACAGGCAGTAAACCCACTGTTCCTAGGCCATAATTGAAAATAAGATTCAATATTGTAGAATAAGGCTGTAACAACATGTGGAGAAAGGGAGGGTCTGAATCCTTTAACCTATACGGCGGTCGTAATCAGGCTGAGGGTTGCCTAGTGGTTAGAGTGTAGAGGGGCAGGGTAGCCTAGTGGTTAGAGTGTAGAGGCGGCAGGGTAGCCTAGTGGTTAGAGTGTAGAGGTGGCAGGGTAGCCTAGTGGTTAGAGTGTAGAGGGGCAGGGTAGCCTAGTGGTTAGAGTGTAGAGGCGGCAGGGTAGCCTAGTGGTTAGAGTGTAGAGGTGGCAGGGTAGCCTAGTGGTTAGAGTGTAGAGGTGGCAGGTAGCCTAGTGGTTAGAGTGTAGAGGAGGCAGGGTAGCCTAGTGGTTAGAGCGGTGGACTAGTAACCAGAAGATTGCAAGTTCAAACCCCCGAGCTGACAAGGTACAAATCTGTCATTCTGCCCCTGAACAGGCAGTTAACCCACTGTTCCTAGGCCATCATTGAAAATTATAATTTGTTCTTAACTGACTTGCCTAGTTAAATAAATGTAAAATATATATATTTCCTCTGTATCAAACAGCATCCATTGGGCCACACCAGTGAATGATTGACAGCCCCATATCCCCCCATTTAAGTATCTGTCAACCTGTTTGTTCTCAGACAAACATAAGGCTGTTTCCTGTCTAGTTTCCCACCAGCTTATCTAAAGACCATTAGGTCCCAGAACAGCATTCTGTCCCATCTACAACTTCTCTATGACATACTGTACACTACAGTGAAGGCTGGTGGGAGATCCTATAATTAAGGACTGGCTCATTGTAATGCCTGGAATGGAATAAATGAAATGGTATCAAACATATGGAAACCACATGACTCCGTTCCATTTACTCTGTTCCAGCCATTTCACAGAGCCTGTCCTCCTATGGCCTCGCACCAGCCTCCACTGGTACACTGGTGTGTCACTAAGGCTGTTTGGGTTACTGTATTCACAGGGCCGTATGCATAAATATTATTTTACATCTCGAGTCTGAGGCGGTTGTTGAAGTCTCTTTAAGTCTCTTAAGATTCAGTCCATCTGTGAGAGGATATGCTGCGAGCCTACAGTATAGGTACAATTAGATCTTATGTAAACAAAGTATATAGATATATATATAGATGAAGTATATAGATATAGATGGTTTGGGATGAGTAGGACCGCAAAGTGAAGTAGAAGCAGCCAACAAGTGCTCAGCATATGTGGGAACTCCTTCTAAACTGTTGGAAAAGCATTCCAGGTGAAGCTGGTTGAGAGAATGGCAGGAGTGTGCAAAGCTATCATCAAGGCAAAGGTGTGGCTAAAAAAATATATATATTTATATTTTACTGTATGTAATACACAGTACCAGTCAAAAGTTTGGACACACCATCTAATTTTTTCTTAATTTTTTAAACTCTTTTCTACATTGTAGAATAATAGTGAAGCCATCAAAACTATGAAATAACACATATGGAATCATGTAGTAACCAAAAAAGTAAATAGATATTAGATTATTATGTAACCAAAAAAGTGTAGCCACACCTTTGCCTTGACTTTGCGGTGCAACTCATCCCAAATCATCTCAACTGGGTTGAGTTCGGGTGATAGTGGAGGCCAGGTCGTCTGATGCAGCACTCCATCTCTCTCTTTCTTGGTCAAATAGCCCTTACACAGCCTGGAGGTGTGTTGGTTCATTGTCCTGTTGAAAAACAAATGATAGTCCCACTAAACGCAAACCAGATGGCGTATCGCTGCAGGATGCTGTTGTAGCCTTGCTGGTTAGATGGGCCTTGAATTCCAAATAAATCACTGAGTGTCACCATCAAAGCACCATCACACCTCCTCCTCCATGCTTCACGATGGGAACCACACATGCAGAGATTCATCCGTTCACTCTGCGTCTCACAATGACACGGTGGTTGGAACCCAAAATCGCAAATTTGGACTCATTATACCAAATGGCAGATTTCCACTGGTCTCATGTAAATTGCTCATGTTTCTTGGCCCAAGCAAATATCTTCTTATTGGTGTCCTTTAGTAGTGGTTTCTCTGCAACAATTCGACCATGAAGGCCTGATTCACGCAATCTCCTCTGGATAAGAGCGTCTGCTAAATGACTTAAATGTAATGTAAATGTAACAGTTGATGTTGAAATGTGTCTGTTACTTGAACTCTAAAGCATTTATTTGGACTGCTATCTGAGGCTGGTAACTCTAATGAACTTATCCTCTGCAGCAGAGGTAACTCTGGATCTTCCTTTCCTGTGGTGGTCCTCATGAGAGCCAGTTTCATCATAGTGCTTGATGGTTTTTGCGACTGCACTTGAAGAAATGTTCAAAGTTCTTGAAATGTTCCTGGTTGACTGACCTTCATGTCTTAAAGTAATGATGGACTGTTGTTTCTCTTTGCTTATTTGAGCTCTTCTTGCCATAATATGGACTTTTTACCAAATGGGGATATCTTCTGTATACCACCCCTACGTTGTCACAACATTTACATTTACATTTAAGTCATTTAGCAGACGCTCTTATCCAGAGCGACTTACAAATTGGTGAATTCACCTTCTGACATCAGTGGAACAGCCACTTTACAATAGTGCATCTAAATCATTTAAGGGGGGGTGAGAGGGATTGCTTTATCCTATCCTAGGTATTCCTTGAAGAGGTGGGGTTTCAGGTGTCTCCGGAAGGTGGTGATTGACTCCGCTGTCCTGGCGTCGTGAGGGTGTTTGTTCCACCATTGGGGGGCCAGAGCAGCGAACAGTTTTGACTGGGCTGAGCGGGAACTGTACTTCCTCAGTGGTAGGGAGGCGAGCAGGCCAGAGGTGGATGAACGCAGTGCCCTTGTTTGGGTGTAGGGCCTGATCAGAGCCTGGAGGTACTGCGGTGCCGTTCCCCTCACAGCTCCGTAGGCAAGCACCATGGTCTTGTAGCGGATGCGAGCTTCAACTGGAAGCCAGTGGAGAGAGCGGAGGAGCGGGGTGACGTGAGAGAACTTGGGAAGGTTGAACACCAGATGGGCTGCGGCGTTCTGGATGAGTTGTAGGGGTTTAATGGCACAGGCAGGGAGCCCAGCCAACAGCGAGTTGCAGTAATCCAGACGGGAGATGACAAGTGCCTGGATTAGGACCTGCGCCCCTTCCTGTGTGAGGCAGGGTCGTACTCTGCGGATGTTGTAGAGCATGAACCTACAGGAACGGGCCACCGCCTTGATGTTAGTTGAGAACGACAGGGTGTTGTCCAGGATCACGCCAAGGTTCTTAGCGCTCTGGGAGGAGGACACAATGGAGTTGTCAACCGTGATGGCGAGATCATGGAACGGGCAGTTCTTCCCCGGGAGGAAGAGCAGCTCCGTCTTGCCGAGGTTCAGCTTGAGGTGGTGATCCGTCATCCACACTGATATGTCTGCCAGACATGCAGAGATGCGATTCGCCACCTGGTCATCAGAAGGGGGAAAGGAGAAGATTAATTGTGTGTCGTCTGCATAGCAATGATAGGAGAGACCATGTGAGGTTATGACATATATGTATATTTACTGCACAGTAACATAATATACAGTTGTACCATAGTTCATACTGCAGGAATTGTTATTTTCTTGCCTCGTTAGCTTTAAAGATTTACAATTGACTTCAGACCCTAACCACAGTCTCTCTCCCCCGTAAGTTAGCAACAGACACAAACATTAACCCTCCTTTCCTCTCCTCTGTAAGTTAGCAACAGACAAAAACATTAACCCTCCTTTCCTCTCCTCTGTAAGTTAGCTACAGACACAGGCATTAACCCTCCTTTCCTCTCCTCTGTAAGTTAGCTACAGACACAAACATTAACCCTCCTTTCCTCTCCTCTGTAAGTTAGCAACAGACACAAACATTAACCCTCCTTTCCTCTCCTCTGTAAGTTAGCAACAGACACAAACATTAACCCTCCTTTCCTCTCCTCTGTAAGTTAGCTACAGACACAGGCATTAACCCTCCTTTCCTCTCCTCTGTAAGTTAGCTACAGACACAGGCATTAACCCTCCTTTCCTCTCCTCTGTAAGTTAGCAACAGACACAAACATTAACCCTCCTTTCCTCTCCTCTGTAAGTTAGCTACAGACACAGGCATTAACCCTCCTTTCCTCTCCTCTGTAAGTTAGCTACAGACACAAACATTAACCCTCCTTTCCTCTCCTCTGTAAGTTAGCTACAGACACAAACATTAACCCTCCTTTCCTCTCCTCTGTAAGTTAGCTACAGACACAGGCATTAACCCCAGTCTCCTCCCTCCCTCTTTTCCCCTTTGTCTTGGTCTCTAGGACTTCTCCTATGATGATAATAAGGTGGAGTTCAACGTGGACGCTCCTAACGGAGTGGTGATGGAAGGTTACCTGTTCAAGAGGGCCTCCAATGCCTTCAAGACCTGGAACAGGTGAGATAGAACCACCTCAACTACAACACCTTTCCAGAAATAAGTCCCTCGCTGTTGCCGCTTGTTATAGACCCCCCTCTGCCCCCAGCTGTGCCCTGGACACCATATGTGAATTAATTGCCCCCCATTTATCTTCAGAGTTTGTACTGTTAGCTGACCTAAACTGGGATATGCTTAACACCCCGGCCGTCCTACAATCTAAGCTAGATGCCCTCAATCTCACACAAATGATCATGGAACCTACCAGGTACAACCCTAAATCCGTAAACACGGGCACCCTCATAGATATCATTCTGACCAACCTGCCCTCTAAATACACCACTGCTGTCTTCAACCAGGATCTCAGCGATCACTGCCCATAATGGGTCTTCGGTCAAAAAACCACCCCTCATCACTGTCAAACGCTCCCTAAAACACTTCAGCGAGCAGGCCTTTCTAATCGACCTGGCCCGGGTATCCTGGAAGGATATTGACCTCATCCCGTCAGTAGAGGATACCTGGTTATTCTTTAAAAGTGCTTTTCTCACCATCTCAAATAAGCATGCCCCTTTCAAAAAATGTAGAACTAAGAACACATATAGCGCTTGATTCACTCCAGACCTGACTGCCCTTGACCAGCACAAAAACATTCTGTGGCGTTCTGCATTAGCATCGAATAGCCCCTGCGATATGCAACTAAATCCACGAGAATCGAGAATTTTAATAGCATCTCCAATCCAAAATTAAATCTAGAATCGGCTTCCTTTTTCACAATAAAGCATCCTTCACTCATGCTGCCAAACATACCCTCGTAAAACTGACTATCCTACCGATCCTTGACTTCGGCGATTTCATTTACAAAATAGCCTCCAACACTCTACTCAACCAATTGGATTGTGTTATTGACTGTATGTTTATTCCATGTGTAACTCTGTGTTGTTGTTTGTGTCGCACTGCTTTGCTTTATCTTGGCCAGGCCGCAGTTGTAAATGAGAACTTGTTCTCAACTTGCCTACCTGGTTAAATAAAGGTGAAATAAAAAATGTAAAAACACAACAGTACTGTTTGATTCAGAGTGGTACTTCATCTAACTCGGTCTCCTCTTGTCTCCTCCCCTCCTCCTCTATAATCCTTTCCTCCCCTCCTCCTCTCTCCTTCCAGACGGTGGTTCTCCATACAGAACAGCCAGCTGGTCTACCAGAAGCGACTTAAGGTAAGAAAAGAACTGGGACTTTTGAAAGGATAGGATATGTAATCTGCCTAAATGCCGGTCTGTTTGTGACATCATTAGGCTGCTGGCCAATCATCAACAAAGGGCCTTTAGTTATTGAGATACCCCTACAAACGCATGTAACCCAATATTACAAGCTCTGATATTGCTAACATTTGGAAAACACGTAGTCAGTTGCCTTCCCAACATAAACGAACAGCAGTAGGATATCTTAACGCATCTAGGAAATATAGACCTGTGAAGAGAAAGATACAATAGGAGGAAATATCAACTATGAATATTTTTGATGAATTTAAACTTTCCAAGTCAAAATGTGGTCTCATTCAGTGATGTTGTATGGTCCTGCCTGACAACAATACAAAGTTACACATGTATTCCATTCCAGCCAATGAGCCCGTCTTCCTGTAGCTCCTCCCATCAGCCTTCTCTACTCCAAATCCGTTATTTCATCCAAAAATCCAATATGGCTGCCATTATACCATTAAATGGTGGTTTAATCACCTGTTGTCAGCGGTGTATAGGTGAGGACGGAGTCAAGCGCAGGAAACAGAACTGAGTACATACTTTACTCTGGAAAAATAACCAGTACAATAAATCCACGTAGGGATAACAAACCCAAACACACAAGACTAACACAAGACAGGAACAATCACGCACCAACACATAACAGCAACCAGAGGGTTCAATAGGGAAATAATAATAACTGAATGGGAACCAGGTGTGTACAATCAAGACATAACAAATGGAAAACAGATACATGGATCGGTGGCAGCCAGAAAGACAGTGACGACGAGCGCCGAACGCCTCCCGAACGAGGAGAGGGAACAAGCTTTGGCGGAAGTCTTTTTTGTGTACTGTACCTATGACCTGTACTCAATACCAATGTGTCATTAAACTAGATGTGTGTACTGTACCTATGACCTGTACTCAATACCAATGTTGTGTCATTAAGCTATGTCGGGCATCCAGTTGGCCTGCCATAAATAAACACCATTGTCTGGATATAGGAAAGACAGCAGACTGCTTGGCAACACCAAATATTCCAAGACATGAAGTCTCTTTGGGAATCAATGAGGCAACTGGAAGGCTCAATCAAAAGACAAAATTAACTCTGGACACCCTCTCCCTAGCTCTACAACTGTGGTATACCTGGAACCCTCTCCCTATAGCTCTACCTGGACACCCTCTCCCTAGCTCTACAACTGTGGTATACCTGGACACCCTCTCCCTAGCTCTACAACTGTGGTATACCTGGACACCCTCTCCCTATAGCTCTACAACTGTGGTATACCTGGACACCCTCTCCCTATAGCTCTACAACTGTGGTATACCTGGACACCCTCTCCCTAGCTCTACAACTGTGGTATAACTGGACACCCTCTCCCTATAGCTCTACAACTGTGGTATACCTGGACACCCTCTCCCTAGCTCTACAACTGTGGTATAACTGGACACCCTCTCCCTATAGCTCTACAACTGTGGTATAACTGGACACCCTCTCCCTATAGCTCTACAACTGTGGTATACCTGGACACCCTCTCCCTATAGCTCTACAACTGTGGTATACCTGGACACCCTCTCCCTAGCTCTACAACTGCGGTATAACTGGACACCCTCTCCCTATAGCTCTACAACTGTGGTATACCTGGACACCCTCTCCCTATAGCTCTACAACTGTGGTATACCTGGACACCCTCTCCCTATAGCTCTACAACTGTGGTATACCTGGACACCCTCTCCCTATAGCTCTACAACTGTGGTATACCTGGACACCCTCTCCCTATAGCTCTAACTGGACACCCTCTCCCTATAGCTCTACCTGGACACCCTCTCCCTATAGCTCTACCTGGACACCCTCTCCCTATAGCTCTACCTGGACACCCTCTCCCTATAGCTCTAACTGGACACCCTCTCCCTATAGCTCTACAACTGTGGTATACCTGGACACCCTCTCCCTATAGCTCTACCTGGACACCCTCTCCCTATAGCTCTAACTGGACACCCTCTCCCTATAGCTCTACCTGGACACCCTCTCCCTATAGCTCTACCTGGACACCCTCTCCCTATAGCTCTACAACTGTGGTATAACTGGACACCCTCTCCCTATAGCTCTACCTGGACACCCTCTCCCTATAGCTCTACCTGGACATCCTCTCCCTAGCTCTACAACTGTGGTATACCTGGACACCCTCTCCCTATAGCTCTACAACTGTGGTATACCTGGACACCCTCTCCCTATAGCTCTACAACTGTGGTATACCTGGACACCCTCTCCCTATAGCTCTAACTGGACACCCTCTCCCTAGCTCTACAACTGTGGTATACCTGGACACCCTCTCCTTAGCTCTACCTGGACACCCTCTCCCTAGCTCTACAACTGTGGTATACCTGGACACCCTCTCCCTATAGCTCTACCTGGACACCCTCTCCCTAGCTCTACAACTGTGGTATACCTGGACACCCTCTCCTTAGCTCTACAACTGTGGTATACCTGGACACCCTCTCCTTAGCTCTACCTGGACACCCTCTCCCTAGCTCTACAACTGTGGTATACCTGGACACCCTCTCCCTAGCTCTACAACTGTGGTATACCTGGACACCCTCTCCTTAGCTCTACAACTGTGGTATACCTGGACACCCTCTCCTTAGCTCTACCTGGACATCCTCTCCCTAGCTCTACAACTGTGGTATACCTGGACACCCTCTCCTTAGCTCTACCTGGACACCCTCTCCCTAGCTCTACAACTGTGGTATACCTGGACACCCTCTCCTTAGCTCTACCTGGACACCCTCTCCCTAGCTCTACAACTGTGGTATACCTGGACACCCTCTCCCTATAGCTCTACCTGGACACCCTCTCCCTAGCTCTACAACTGTGGTATACCTGGACACCCTCTCCTTAGCTCTACAACTGTGGTATACCTGGACACCCTCTCCTTAGCTCTACAACTGTGGTATACCTGGACACCCTCTCCCTATAGCTCTACAACTGTGGTATACCTGGACACCCTCTCCCTATAGCTCTACCTGGACACCCTCTCCCTATAGCTCTACAACTGTGGTATACCTGGACACCCTCTCCTTAGCTCTACAACTGTGGTATACCTGGACACCCTCTCCTTAGCTCTACAACTGTGGTATACCTGGACACCCTCTCCCTATAGCTCTACAACTGTGGTATACCTGGACACCCTCTCCCTATAGCTCTACAACTGTGGTATACCTGGACACCCTCTCCCTATAGCTCTACAACTGTGGTATACCTGGACACCCTCTCCTTAGCTCTACAACTGTGGTATACCTGGACACCCTCTCCCTATAGCTCTACAACTGTGGTATACCTGGACACCCTCTCCCTATAGCTCTACAACTGTGGTATACCTGGACACCCTCTCCTTAGCTCTACAACTGTGGTATACCTGGACACCCTCTCCCTATAGCTCTACAACTGTGGTATAACTTGTGCCTCCAGGATTGGGCTCTGAAATCACCTCGTTATGAAGAAGTAAGCTTTGATGAATTGCTAGTCCAATACGGCTGCCTGAATCCAACATGACCCTCCACTGACTCACTGGATTTGTGATGCTCATTGGGATGTTCCATCACACTCTTCTGCTGTTTGGGTTGAGCTGGTGACATTATAGTGGACTCTTCTGCTGTTTGGGTTGAGCTGGTGACGTTACAGTGGACTCTTCTGCTGTTTGGGTTGAGCTGGTGACGTTATAGTGGACTCTTCTACTGTTTGGGTTGAGCTGGTGACATTATAGTGGACTCTTCTACTGTTTGGGTTGAGCTGGTGACGTTATAGTGGACTCTTCTACTGTTTGGGTTGAGCTGGTGACATTATAGTGGACTCTTCTACTGTTTGGGTTGAGCTGGTGACGTTATAGTGGACTCTTCTACTGTTTGGGTTGAGCTGGTGACATTATAGTGGACTCTTCTGCTGTTTGGGTTGAGCTGCTGACATTATAGTGGACTCTTCTGCTGTTTGGGTTGAGCTGGTGACATTATAGTGGACTCTTCTACTGTTTGGGTTGAGCTGGTGACATTATAGTGGACTCTTCTACTGTTTGGGTTGAGCTGCTGACATTATAGTGGACTCTTCTGCTGTTTGGGTTGAGCTGGTGACGTTATAGTGGACTCTTCTACTGTTTGGGTTGAGCTGGTGACATTATAGTGGACTCTTCTACTGTTTGGGTTGAGCTGGTGACGTTATAGTGGACTCTTCTACTGTTTGGGTTGAGCTGGTGACATTATAGTGGACTCTTCTACTGTTTGGGTTGAGCTGGTGACGTTACAGTGGATGCAACCAAACATGATGCCAAGTGCATAAGACAGGTGTTCATCACTTCCTGGGTGGATCGGATCATTAGCCTGCTGACCTTACTGGGTGGATAGGAACATTAGCCTGCTGGCCTTACTGGGTGGATAGGAACATTAACCTGCTGGCCTTACTGAGTCTATAGGAACATTAGCCTGCTGGCCTTACTGGGTCTATAGGAACATTAGCCTGCTGGTCTTACTGAGTCTATAGGAACATTAGCCTGCTGGCCTTACTGAGTCTATAGGAACATTAGCCTGCTGGCCTTACTGAGTCTATATGAACATTAGCCTGCTGGTCTTACTGAGTCTATAGGAACATTAGCCTGCTGGTCTTACTGGGTCTATAGGAACATTAGCCTGCTGGTCTTACTGAGTCTATAGGAACATTAGCCTGCTGGCCTTACTGAGTCTATAGGAACATTAGCCTGCTGGTCTTACTGAGTCTATAGGAACATTAGCCTGCTGGTCTTACTGAGTCTATATGAACATTAGCCTGCTGGTCTTACTGGGTCTATAGGAACATTAGCCTGCTGGTCTTACTGAGTCTATAGGAACATTAGCCTGCTGGCCTTACTGAGTCTATAGGAACATTAGCCTGCTGGTCTTACTGGGTCTATAGGAACATTAGCCTGATGGTTTTACTGGGTCTATAGGAACATTAGCCTGCTGGTCTTACTGAGTCTATAGGAACATTAGCCTGCTGGTCTTACTGGGTCTATAGGAACATCAGCCTGCTGGTCTTACTGAGTCTATAGGAACATTAGCCTGCTGGCCTTACTGAGTCTATAGGAACATTAGCCTGCTGGCCTTACTGAGTCTATAGGAACATTAGCCTGCTGACCTTACTGGGTGGATAGGAACATTAGCCTGCTGGTCTTACTGGGTGGATAGGAACATTAGCCAGAGCTATTTAGGAGGGGTATCACACCTGGCACAAATGATTGTCTAGTTGTGTTTTTCCTGCTGAGGGTTGCCCTATACCTGCGCCCAGAGGGGAGTAGTTCACAGTCCGGGTACAGGGGTGGCTTGGGTCTAAAATTATTTTTTGAGCCTTGCGGAGGGCCCTGACCTTAAAGATGTCATCCAGGCCTGTCTGTTTGACTCCCAAGTATCTTGTGGAGGGCCCCGACCTTAAAGATCTCATCCAGGCTTGTCTGTTTGACTCCCAAGTATCTTGTGGAGGGCCCCGACCTTAAAGATCTCATCCAGGCCTGTCTGTTTGACTCCAAGTACCTTGTGGAGGGCCCCGACCTTAAAGATCTCCTCTAGGCCTGTCTGTTTGACTCCAAGTACCTTGTGGAGGGCCCCGACCTTAAAGATCTCCTCTAGGCCTGTCTGTTTGACTCCAGGTACCTTGTGGAGGGCCCCGATCTTAAAGATCTCCTCTAGGCCTGTCTGTTTGACTCCAAGTACCTTGTGGAGGGCCCCGATCTTAAAGATCTCCTCTAGGCCTGTCTGTTTGACTCCAAGTACCTTGTGGAGGGCCCCGACCTTAAAGATCTCCTCTAGGCCTGTCTGTTTGACTCCAAGTACCTTGTGGAGGGCCCCGACCTTAAAGATCTCCTCTAGGCCTGTCTGTTTGACTCCAAGTACCTTGTGGAGGGCCCCGACCTTAAAGATCTCTTCCAGGCCTGTCTGTTTGACTCCAAGTACCTTGCTGTGGTGATATTCCTTCTCAGCCCCAGAACTACAACCACTACTGTTATCTGTGTAACCTGGTCAGGCCCCAGAACTACAACCACTACTGTTAGCTGTGTAACCTGGTCAGGCCCCAGAACTACAACCACTACTGTTAGCTGTGTAACCTGGTCAGGCCCCAACCACTACTGTTAGCTGTGTAACCTGGTCAGGCCCCAGAACTACGACCACTACTGTTAGCTGTGTAACCTGGTCAGGCCCCAACCACTACTGTTAGCTGTGTAACCTGGTCAGGCCCCAGAACTACAACCACTACTGTTATCTGTGTAACCTGGTCAGGCCCCAGAACTACAACCACTACTGTTAGCTGTGTAACCTGGTCAGGCCCCAGAACTACAACCACTACTGTTAGCTGTGTAACCTGGTCAGGCCCCAACCACTACTGTTAGCTGTGTAACCTGGTCAGGCCCCAGAACTACAACCACTACTGTTAGCTGTGTAACCTGGTCAGGCCCCAACCACTACTGTTAGCTGTGTAACCTGGTCAGGCCCCAGAACTACAACCACTACTGTTATCTGTGTAACCTGGTCAGGCCCCAGAACTACAACCACTACTGTTAGCTGTGTAACCTGGTCAGGCCCCAGAACTACAACCACTACTGTTAGCTGTGTAACCTGGTCAGGCCCCAACCACTACTGTTAGCTGTGTAACCTGGTCAGGCCCCAGAACTACAACCACTACTGTTAGCTGTGTAACCTGGTCAGGCCCCAACCACTACTGTTAGCTGTGTAACCTGGTCAGGCCCCAACCACTACTGTTAGCTGTATAACCTGGTCAGGCCCCAGAACTACAACCACTACTGTTATCTGTGTAACCTGGTCAGGCCCCAACCACTACTGTTATCTGTGTAACCTGGTCAGGCCCCAACCACTACTGTTAGCTGTGTAACCTGGTCAGGCCCCAGAACTACAACCACTACTGTTATCTGTGTAACCTGGTCAGGCCCCAAACACTACTGTTATCTGTGTAACCTGGTCAGGCCCCAACCACTACTGTTATCTGTGTAACCTGGTCATGCCCCAGAACTACAACCACTACTGTTATCTGTTTAACCTGGTCAGGCCCCAGAACTACAACCACTACTGTTATCTGTTTAACCTGGTCAGGCCCCAGAACTACAACCACTACTGTTATCTGTGTAACCTGGTCATGCCCCAGAACTACAACCACTACTGTTATCTGTGTAACCTGGTCAGGCCCCAGAACTACAACCACTACTGTTAGCTGTGTAACCTGGTCATGTCCCAGAACTACAACCACTACTGTTATCTGTTTAACCTGGTCAGGCCCCAGAACTACAACCACTACTGTTATCTGTTTAACCTGGTCAGGCCCCAGAACTACAACCACTACTGTTAGCTGTGTAACCTGGTCAGGCCCCAGAACTACAACCACTACTGTTATCTGTGTAACCTGGTCAGGCCCCAGAACTACAACCACTACTGTTAGCTGTGTAACCTGGTCATGCCCCAGAACTACAACCACTACTGTTATCTGTTTAACCTGGTCATGCCCCAGAACTACAACCACTACTGTTATCTGTGTAACCTGGTCATGCCCCAGAACTACAACCACTACTGTTATCTGTTTAACCTGGTCATGCCCCAGAACTACAACCACTACTGTTATCTGTTTAACCTGGTCATGCCCCAGAACTACAACCACTACTGTTAGCTGTGTAACCTGGTCAGGCCTCAGAACTACAACCACTACTGTTAGCTGTGTAACCTGGTCATGCCCCAGAACTACAACCACTACTGTTATCTGTGTAACCTGGTCAGGTCCCAGAACTACAACCACTACTGTTAGCTGTGTAACCTGGTCAGGCCCCAGAACTACAACCACTACTGTTATCTGTGTAACCTGGTCAGGCCCCAACCACTACTGTTAGCTGATCAACCTGGTCAGGCCCCAGAACTACAAACACTACTGTTATAATGCCAACCATATTGGACTTTGGACAACATATTGGATTTGAGGCAAAATCCAGGGTGGCCCCAAAGACAATATGTTGTGGCCCCCTGACTAAATGACAAGAGAAGGGGCTGAAGATACCCAGCCAATGAAAGGATGTTGGGTTTTTATTGACACCGCTCACAGCCAATGAAAGAATGTTGTGTTTTGATTGACGCTGCTCTCTGCCAATAGGATGCCCTGACGGTGGTGGTGGAGGACCTGAGGCTGTGTTCAGTCAAACCTTGTGAGGACGGAGAGAGGAGGTTCTGCTTCGAGGTGGTGTCCCCCACTAAGTAAGTATGTGTGTGTGTATATGTGCAAATATAATCGTTGTGTGTGTGTGTGTGTGTGTGTGTGTGTGTGTATATGTGTGTGTGTATGTGTGTATATGATCGGTGTGTGTGTGTGGGTGAATATGATATATTGGTGTGTACAGTGCCTTGCGAAAGTATTTGCCCCCCTTGAACTTTGCGACCTTTTGCCACGTTTCAGGCTTCAAACATAAAGATATAAAACTGTATTTTTTGTGAAGAATCAACAACAAGTGGGACACAATCATGAAGTGGAACAACATTTATTGGATATTTCAAACTTTTTTAACAAATGAAAACTGAAAAATTGGGCGTGCAAAATTATTCAGCCCCCTTAAGTTACTACTTTGTAGCGCCACCTTTTGCTGCGATTACAGCTGTAAGTCGCTTGGGGTTTGTCTCTATCAGTTTTGCACATCGAGAGACTGACATTTTTTCCCATTCCTCCTTGCAAAACAGCTCGAGCTCAGTGAGGTTGGATGGAGAGCATTTGTGAACAGCAGTTTTCAGTTCTTTCCACAGATTCTCGATTGGATTCAGGTCTGGACTTTGATTTGGCCATTCTAACACCTGGATATGTTTATTTTTGAACCATTCCAATGTAGATTTAGCTTTATGTTTTGGATCATTGTCTTGTTGGAAGACAAATCTCCGTCCCAGTCTCAGGTCTTTTGCAGACTCCATCAGGTTTTCTTCCAGAATGGTCCTGTATTTGGCTCCATCCATCTCCCCATCAATTTTAACCATCTTCCCTGTCCCTGCTGAAGAAAAGCAGGCCCAAACCATGATGCTGCCACCACCATGTATGACAGTGGGGGATGGTGTGTTCAAGTTGATGAGCTGTGTTGCTTTTACGCC
Organism: Oncorhynchus masou masou; assembly: GCF_036934945.1. Lineage (NCBI taxonomy): Eukaryota > Metazoa > Chordata > Actinopteri > Salmoniformes > Salmonidae > Oncorhynchus > Oncorhynchus masou. The sequence continues at coordinate 6,296,012 of NC_088217.1, forward strand.
AAATATAACATTTTGCATTGTTGCCAAAAAGTTCAATTTTGGTTTCATCTGACCAGAGCACCTTCTTCCACATGTTTGGTGTGTCTCCCAGGTGGCTTGTGGCAAACTTTAAACAACACTTTTTATGGATATCTTTAAGAAATGGCTTTCTTCTTGCCACTCTTCCATAAAGGCCAGATTTGTGCAATATACGACTGATTGTTGTCCTAAGGACAGAGTCTCCCACCTCAGCTGTAGATCTCTGCAGTTCATCCAGAGTGATCATGGGTCTCTTGGCTGATGATGCTCTCTGCGCTTTTAACGGACCTCTGAGACTATCACAGTGCAGGTGCATTTATACGGAGACTTGATTACATGCAGGTGGATTGTATTTATCATCATTAGTCATTTAGGTCAACATTGGATCATTCAGAGATCCTCACTGAACTTCTGGAGAGAGTTTGCTGCACTGAAAGTAAAGGGGCTGAATAATTTTGCACGCCCCAATTTTTCAGTTTTTGATTTGTTAAAAAAGTTTGAAATATCCAACAAATGTCATTCCACTTCATGATTGTGTCCCACTTGTTGTTGATTCTTCACAAAAAAATACAGTTTTATATCTTTATGTTTGAAGCCTGAAATGTGGCAAAAGGTCACAAAGTTCAAGGGGGCCGAATACTTTCGCAAGGCACTGTATATATGTGTGTGTGTGTGTGTGTGTGTGTGTGTGTCCTCTCCTCACCCTCCTCTCTCCCACTAGGAGCTGTATGCTCCAGGCAGAGTCAGAGAAGTTACGGCAGGCCTGGATCCAAGCTGTACAGGCCTCCATCGCCTCTGCATACAGAGAGATATCAGACAACTACTACATTGAGGTACTGGCCCTGACCTCAACCCTAACCTTGAAATCAATCCTGGCTCTAACCCCAAAATTAACCCTGACTCTAACCCTGACCCTAATCCTAATGTTAACCCTGACTAACCTCAACTCTTAATCCTAACCCTAACATTAACCCTGACTCTAACCTATCCTCAACTCTAATCCTAACCCTAACATTAACCCTGACTAACCTCAACTCTAATCCTAATCCTAACATTAACCCTGACAAACCTCAACTCTAATCCTAACCCTAACATTAAACCTGACTCTAACCTAAACTCTAATTCTAACCCTAACATTAACCCTAACTAACCTCAACTCTAATCCTAACCCTAACATTAACCCTGACTAACCTCAACTCTAACCCTAACCCTAACATTAACCCTGACTAACCTCAACTCTAACCCTAACATAAACCCTGACTAACCTCAACTCTAACCCTAACATTAACCCTGACTAACCTCAACTCTAACCCTAAGATTAACCCTGACTAACCTCAACTCTAATCCTAACCCTAACATTAACCCTGACTAACCTCAACTCTAATCCTAACCCTAACCCTGACTAACCTCAACTCTAATCCTAACATTAACCCTGACTAACCTCAACTCTAATCCTAACCCTAACCCTGACTAACCTCAACTCTAATCCTAACATTAACCCTGACTCTAACCTCAACTCTAATCCTAACATTAACCCTATCCTTAATATTAACACTAACCCTGACCCTAACATGAACCCTACAGAGAGAATGACTTTGAGGTACTAACCCTAACTGTAACATGAACCCTACAGAGAGGTACTAACTGTAACATGAACCCTACAGAGAGAACGACATTGAGGTACTGACCCTAATCTGAACCCTACAGAGAGAATGACATTGAGGTACTGACCCTAACATGAAACCTATAGAGAGAATGACATTGAGGTACTGACCCTAACATGAAACCTATAGAGAGAACTACATTGAAGTACTGACCCTAACATGAACCCTACAGAGAGAACGACATTGAGGTACTGACCCTAACATGAAACCTATAGAGAGAACTACATTGAGGTATTGACCCTAACATGAAACCTATAGAGAGAACGACATTGAGGTATTGACCCTAACATGAAACCTATAGAGAGAATGACATTGAGGTACTGACCCTAACATGAAACCTATAGAGAGAACTACATTGAGGTATTGACCCTAACATGAAACCTATAGAGAGAACGACATTGAGGTACTGACCCTAACATGAAACCTATAGAGAGAACTACATTGAGGTATTGACCCTAACATGAAACCTATAGAGAGAACGACATTGATTGTTCCAACTGACAGCCTTTAGCTGGGACCCACCAGCAGTATAACTAGCTGGCCTAAAGCCTTTAGCTGGTACCCACCAGCAGTATAACTAGCTGGCCTAAAGCCTTTAGCTGGGACCCACCAGCAGTATAACTAGCTGGCCTAAAGCCTTTAGCTGGGACCCACCAGCAGTATAACTAGCTGGCCTAAAGCCTTTAGCTGGTACCCACCAGCAGTATAACTAGCTGGGACCCACCAGCAGCATAACTAGCTGGCCTAAAGCCTTTAGCTGGGACCCACCTGCAGTATAACTAGCTGACCTAATGCCTTTAGCTGGGATCCACCAGCTGTATAACTAGCTGGCCTAAAGCCTTTAGCTAACTAACCAAATAACCAACCATAACCACCCTCTCTTCTCTGTCTGTCTCTAGTATCTGGACTGGACAGCCTCCCCTTTCTACCAGCAGTATAACCAACCATAACCACCCTCTGTTCTCTGTCTCTCTCTAGCGTCTGGACCGGACAGCCTCCCCCTCTACCAGCAGTATAGACTCAGCCAGCGAGCCCCGGGGGGAGAAATGGGGGAGAGGGGGTGAGGGCAGGGGGGAGAGCATCCTCCACCGGGTGCAGACCCTCCTGGGTAATGAGCTGTGTTGTGACTGCTCCCAGGCTACACCATGCTGGGCCTCCATCAACCTGGGAGTCCTGCTCTGCATCGAGTGCTCTGGCATACACAGGTAAACTACAGTACCCACAATGCTACAGGTAGGGAATCACTAGACCAGGGGTACTCAACTCTTACCCTACGAGATCCGGAGCCTGCTGATTCTCTGTTCTATCTGATAATGAATTGCACCCACCTGGTGTCCCAGGTCTAAATCAGTCCTTGATTAGAGGGGAATCACCCACCTGGTGTCCCAGGTCTAAATCAGGCCCTGATTAGTGGGGAATCACCCACCTGGTGTCCCAGGTCTAAATCCGTCCCCGATTAGAGGGGAACAATGTAAAAACACAGTGGAACTGGCTTCGAGGTCCAGAGTTGAGTTCGAGGGTGCTAGACTACAATACCGACAATGCTACAGTGAACTAGACTAAATTACAACACCCTAAGCACACGTCTATGCATTAAGTGCTCCGGCATACACAGGTAAACTACAGTACCCACAATGCCACCGGTAGGAAACTGAAAACACTGACACTGGAAACAATTCTCTGCATTAAGGACTTCACGAGACCTAAATCACGGGTGAGCAATTTACAAAGACTGCACTTTGTTTTCTGACTTCAGGCAGCCGTCAACTTTTAACGGATTGACAGGTGTTTACCACACCTCCGTCAGTTCAGTCCTCACCTGTGACATCCCACCTGACAGAGAACAGTCAAACAGCAGCGAGAGACAGAAAGTAGAACAAGTGAAAGAACAGCCAAACAGTAGCAAGACAGGAAGTAGAATAGGTGAAAGAACAGCCAAACAGCAGCGAGAGACAGGAAGTAGAACAAGTGACAGAACAGCCAAACAGCAGCGAGAGACAGGAAGTAGAACAAGTGACAGAACAGCCAAACAGCAGCGAGAGACAGGAAGTAGAACAAGTGACAGAACAGCCAAACAGCAGCGAGAGACAGGAAGTAGAACAAGTGACAGAACAGCCAAACAGCAGCGAGAGACAGGAAGTAGAACAAGTGACAGAACAGCCAAACAGCAGCGAGAGACAGGAAGTAGAACAGGTGACAGAACAGCCAAACAGCAGCGAGAGACAGGAAGTAGAACAAGTGAAAGTGACAGACAGGAAGCAGACTGCAGACATCATCATCACGAGGCGAGACCTAATCCCGATTTCTGTCACTTCAGACAGTCTGGGGATGACAACTTAATCTGTTTAAAACTTGTCCCTCCATATCTTCACAGAATACAGGCCACGCAACACACATACTCTACTCGGAGTTTAGGAAACGCCACTGTATCTGACCTGTTGTCTCTCTGTCTCTGTGTTGTGTCTTCTACAGGAGTCTTGGGGTGCATTGCTCCAAGGTTCGTTCACTAACACTGGACTCCTGGGAACCAGAGCTACTCAAGGTGAGTTTCTCACTTCCTGCTTTGCATCATCTTTGTGATTCAAGATATGACGTAATACCTTTCAAAGAAGCTTCTTGGGACTCTGGAAATATCTCTCTTCGTGTTTCGGGGTTATGAAATTCCTCACCTAGTCGTTTCTTCTCTGCTATCTTTCTCTCTGTCTCCAGTTGATGTGTGAGCTGGGTAACAATGTGATTAACCACATCTATGAGGGAGCCTGTGAGGAACTGGGAGTGAAGAAACCTGGACCTTCCAGTCCTAGGTGAGCACTGGTTAGCAAGTTTACCTATAGGCTAGGAGACTCCTAAACATGACATATATCGTCTTCCCTCATCTCCTATTGGCTAGGAGACTCCTAAACATGACATATATGGTCTTCCCTCATCTCCTATTGGCTAGGAGACTCCTAAACATGACATATAAGGTCTTCCCTCATCTCCTATTGGCTAGGAGACTCCTAAACATGACATATAAGGTCTTCCCTCATCTCCTATTGGCTAGGAGACTCCTAAACGTGACACATACGGTCTTCCCTCGTCTCCTATTGGCTAGGAGACTCCTAAACATGACATATAAGGTCTTCCCTCATCTCCTATTGGCTAGGAGACTCCTAAACGTGACACATACGGTCTTCCCTCATCTCCTATTGGCTAGGAGACTCCTAAACATGACATATATCGTCTTCCCTCATCTCCTATTGGCTAGGAGACTCCTAAACATGACATATAAGGTCTTCCCTCATCTCCTATTGGCTAGGAGACTCCTAAACGTGACATATAAGGTCTTCCCTCATCTCCTATTGGCTAGGAGACTCCTAAACGTGACACATATGGTCTTCCCTCATCTCCTATTGGCTAGGAGACTCCTAAACATGACATATAAGGTCTTCCCTCATCTCCTATTGGCTAGGAGACTCCTAAACGTGACACATACGGTCTTCCCTCGTCTCCTATTGGCTAGGAGACTCCTAAACGTGACACATACTGTCTTCCCTCATCTCCTATTGGCTAGGAAACTCCTAAACGTGACACATACGGTCTTCCCTCATCTCCTATTGGCTAGGAGACTCCTAAACGTGACATATAAGGTCTTCTCTCATCTCCTATTGGCTAGGAGACTCCTAAACATGACATATAAGGTCTTCCCTCATCTCCTATTGGCTAGGAGACTCCTAAACGTGACACATACGGTCTTCCCTCATCTCCTATTGGCTAGGAGACTCCTAAACATGACATATAAGATCTTCCCTCATCTCCTATTGGCTAGGAGACTCCTAAACGTGACACATACGGTCTTCCCTCATCTCCTATTGGCTAGGAGACTCCTAAACATGACACATACGGTCTTCCCTCATCTCCTATTGGCTAGGAGACTCCTAAACATGACATATAAGGTCTTCCCTCATCTCCTATTGGCTAGGAGACTCCTAAACATGACACATACGGTCTTCCCTCATCTCCTATTGGCTAGGAGACTCCTAAACATGACATATAAGGTCTTCCCTCATCTCCTATTGGCTAGGAGACTCCTAAACGTGACACATACGGTCTTCCCTCATCTCCTATTGGCTAGGAGACTCCTAAACATGACATATAAGGTCTTCCCTCATCTCCTATTGGCTAGGAGACTCCTAAACGTGACACATACGGTCTTCCCTCATCTCCTATTGGCTAGGAGACTCCTAAACATGACACATACGGTCTTCCCTCATCTCCTATTGGCTAGGAGACTCCTAAACATGACATATATGGTCTTCCCTCGTCTCCTATTGGCTAGGAGACTCCTAAACATGACATATATGGTCTTCCCTCGTCTCCTATTGGCTAGGAGACTCCTAAACATGACATATATCGTCTTTCCTCGTCTCCTATTGGCTAGGAGACTCCTAAACATGACATATAAGGTCTTCCCTCATCTCCTATTGGCTAGGAGACTCCTAAACATGACATATATGGTCTTCCCTCGTCTCCTATTGGCTAGGAGACTCCTAAACATGACATATATCGTCTTCCCTCATCTCCTATTGGCTAGGAGACTCCTAAACATGACATATATGGTCTTCCCTCATCTCCTATTGGCTAGGAGACTCCTAAACATGACATATAAGGTCTTCCCTCGTCTCCTATTGGCTAGGAGACTCCTAAACGTGACACATACGGTCTTCCCTCATCTCCTATTGGCTAGGAGACTCCTAAACGTGACACATACGGTCTTCCCTCATCTCCTATTGGCTAGGAGACGCCTAAACATGACATATAAGGTCTTCCCTCATCTTCATTTGGCTAGGAGACTCCTAAACATGACACATACGGTCTTCCCTCATCTCCTATTGGCTAGGAGACTCCTAAACATGACATATAAGGTCTTCCCTCATCTCCTATTGGCTAGGAGACTCCTAAACATGACATATAAGGTCTTCCCTCATCTCCTATTGGCTAGGAGACTCCTAAACGTGACACATAAGGTCTTCCCTCATCTCCTATTGGCTAGGAGACTCCTAAACGTGACACATACGGTCTTCCCTCATCTCCTATTGGCTAGGAAACTCCTAAACGTGACACATACGGTCTTCCCTCATCTCCTATTGGCTAGGAGACTCCTAAACATGACATATAAGGTCTTCCCTCATCTCCTATTGGCTAGGAGACTCCTAAACATGACACATACGGTCTTCCCTCATCTCCTATTGGCTAGGAGACTCCTAAACATGACATATACGGTCTTCCCTCATCTCCTATTGGCTAGGAGACTCCTAAACGTGACACATACGGTCTTCCCTCATCTCCTATTGGCTAGGAAACTCCTAAACGTGACACATACGGTCTTCCCTCATCTCCTATTGGCTAGGAGACTCCTAAACATGACATATATGGTCTTACCTCATCTCCTATTGGCTAGGAGACTCCTAAACGTGACACATACGGTCTTCCCTCATCTCCTATTGGCTAGGAGACTCCTAAACATGACATATAAGGTCTTCCCTCATCTCCTATTGGCTAGGAGACTCCTAAACGTGACACATACGGTCTTCCCTCATCTCCTATTGGCTAGGAGACTCCTAAACATGACACATACGGTCTTCCCTCATCTCCTATTGGCTAGGAGACTCCTAAACATGACATATATGGTCTTCCCTCGTCTCCTATTGGCTAGGAGACTCCTAAACATGACATATATGGTCTTCCCTCGTCTCCTATTGGCTAGGAGACTCCTAAACATGACATATATCGTCTTCCCTCGTCTCCTATTGGCTAGGAGACTCCTAAACATGACATATAAGGTCTTCCCTCATCTCCTATTGGCTAGGAGACTCCTAAACATGACATATATGGTCTTCCCTCGTCTCCTATTGGCTAGGAGACTCCTAAACATGACATATATCGTCTTCCCTCATCTCCTATTGGCTAGGAGACTCCTAAACATGACATATATGGTCTTCCCTCATCTCCTATTGGCTAGGAGACTCCTAAACATGACATATAAGGTCTTCCCTCGTCTCCTATTGGCTAGGAGACTCCTAAACGTGACACATACGGTCTTCCCTCATCTCCTATTGGCTAGGAGACTCCTAAACGTGACACATACGGTCTTCCCTCATCTCCTATTGGCTAGGAAACTCCTAAACGTGACACATACGGTCTTCCCTCATCTCCTATTGGCTAGGAGACTCCTAAACATGACATATAAGGTCTTCCCTCATCTTCATTTGGCTAGGAGACTCCTAAACATGACACATACGGTCTTCCCTCATCTCCTATTGGCTAGGAGACTCCTAAACATGACATATAAGGTCTTCCCTCATCTCCTATTGGCTAGGAGACTCCTAAACATGACATATAAGGTCTTCCCTCATCTCCTATTGGCTAGGAGACTCCTAAACGTGACACATAAGGTCTTCCCTCATCTCCTATTGGCTAGGAGACTCCTAAACGTGACACATACGGTCTTCCCTCATCTCCTATTGGCTAGGAAACTCCTAAACGTGACACATACGGTCTTCCCTCATCTCCTATTGGCTAGGAGACTCCTAAACATGACATATAAGGTCTTCCCTCATCTCCTATTGGCTAGGAGACTCCTAAACATGACACATACGGTCTTCCCTCATCTCCTATTGGCTAGGAGACTCCTAAACATGACATATACGGTCTTCCCTCATCTCCTATTGGCTAGGAGACTCCTAAACGTGACACATACGGTCTTCCCTCATCTCCTATTGGCTAGGAAACTCCTAAACGTGACACATACGGTCTTCCCTCATCTCCTATTGGCTAGGAGACTCCTAAACATGACATATATGGTCTTACCTCATCTCCTATTGGCTAGGAGACTCCTAAACATGACATATAAGGTCTTCCCTCATCTCCTATTGGCTAGGAGACTCCTAAACGTGACACATACGGTCTTCCCTCGTCTCCTATTGGCTAGGAGACTCCTAAACGTGACACATACGGTCTTCCCTCATCTCCTATTGGCTAGGAAACTCCTAAACATGACATATAAGGTCTTCCCTCATCTCCTATTGGCTAGGAGACTCCTAAACATGACACATACGGTCTTCCCTCATCTCCTATTGGCTAGGAGACTCCTAAACATGACATATAAGGTCTTCCCTCATCTCCTATTGGCTAGGAGACTCCTAAACGTGACACATACGGTCTTCCCTCATCTCCTATTGGCTAGGAGACTCCTAAACATGACATATACGGTCTTCCCTCATCTCCTATTGGCTAGGAGACTCCTAAACATGACATATAAGGTCTTCCCTCATCTCCTATTGGCTAGGAGACTCCTAAAAGTGACACATACGGTCTTCCCTCGTCTCCTATTGGCTAGGAGACTCCTAAACATGACATATACGGTCTTCCCTCATCTCCTATTGGCTAGGAGACTCCTAAACATGACACATACGGTCTTCCCTCGTCTCCTATTGGCTAGGAGACTCCTAAACGTGACATATAAGGTCTTCCCTCATCTCTCTCTTAGACAAGAGAAGGAGGCGTGGATCAAGGCCAAATATGTGGAGAGGCGTTTCCTGAAGAAGATGAGTGTCAGTGACTCATTGGTGGAAGGTGAGAGGAAGTCCCGCCCCTGGACCGTGAAGAAGTGTCATCGCCACAACAGCTCCATCCGAGGAGCGCCCAAAACCCGCCGGAAATACCGACACGACCCCGGTTTGATTTCACCTGGAAACCTCTCCGCAGGTGACTAAACTCTCTCTCTCCTCTCCTTCTGCAGTTGACTGAATGTTTAAGCCGTGGAAAGCTGTCCTGCATATGTCTTGAAGGACAATACAACTAGAAAAATATCCATTTAGCCGTTGTGGAAGAGTCCTGAGGAAAGCATGTGATGCTGAACTGTTTGCTCTGTCCAGCTCCATCAGACAGACTGCGGACGTCGTCACGAGACCCAATCCCAATTTCTGACACTTCAAACAGTCTGGGGATTTAAAACCAGTCCCTCCATATCTTCAAACCCTTTATCACTTTTACTTTTGTCAAATAAATAATGAGAGCTCCTGTCTGGAAACCTTTTTGTAATATGAGGTGATATTAAGACTCTCTCTCTCTCCTGTATGTCCTCAGCTGCAGCAGCAGCGAAGCTCCGTCGAGACTCTCTGTTTTGTCCTGATGAGATGGACAACCTCTTCTCCTACTTCGACACTGGCAATGGCACCCGCAGTAAGTCTGACCCAGAGTTTCCCGCAGTAAGTCTGACCCAGAGTTTCCCGCAGTAAGTCTGACCCAGAGTTTCCCGCAGTAAGTCTGACCCAGAGTTTCCCGCAGTAAGTCTGGCCCAGAGTTTCCCGCAGTAAGTCTGACCCAGAGTTTCCCGCAGTAAGTCTGACCCAGAGTTTCCCGCAGTAAGTCTGACCCAGAGTTTCCCGCAGTAAGTCTGACCCAGAGTTTCCCGCAGTAAGTCTGGCCCAGAGTTTCCCGCAGTAAGTCTGACCCAGAGTTTCCCGCAGTAAGTCTGACCCAGAGTTTCCCGCAGTAAGTCTGGCCCAGAGTTTCCCGCAGTAAGTCTGGCCCAGAGTTATCTATCTGTTGCTGTGGTCTGACACACACTGACCTGCCAACCAGAGAGAACAAACGGGATAATAGATGTTTTGGGACTGGAGATGAGGCTTTATAAGAAGCTGTTATTTGGTGGAGATGAGGCTTGGTGCTATATGGGGGGATTGGGGTCAGAAGGGTGGATTGGGGTCAGTAGGGTAGATTGGGGTCAGCAGGGATATATTTTAGGGATTGAGAGGCTGCTAGAGGATGGTTAGGGTTAGGAGGAGTGTTTAGGGGGGTTTGGGTTAGGAGGAGTGTTTAGGGGGGGTTAGGGTTAGGAGGAGTGTTTAGGGGGGTTAGGAGGAGTGTTTAGGTGGGGGTTAGGAGGAGTGTTTAGGGATGGTTAGGGTTAGGAGGAGTGTTTAGGGGGGTTAGGGTTAGGAGGAGTGTTTAGGTGGGGGTTAGGAGGAGTGTTTAGGTGGGGGTTAGGAGGAGTGTTTAGGGATGGTTAGGGTTAGGAGGAGTGTTTAGGGGGGTTAGGAGGAGTGTTTAGGGGGGTTAGGAGGAGTGTTTAGGGGGGTTAGGAGGAGTGTTTAGGGGGTTTGGGTTAGGAGGAGTGTTTAGGGGGGTTAGGGTTAGGAGGAGTGTTTAGGGGGGTTAGGAGGAGTGTTTAGGTGGGGGTTAGGAGGAGTGTTTAGGGATGGTTAGGGTTAGGAGGAGTGTTTAGGGGGGGTTAGGAGGAGTGTTTAGGGGGGTTAGGAGGAGTGTTTAGGGAGGGTTAGGGTTAGGAGGAGTGTTTAGGGGGGTTAGGGTTAGGAGGAGTGTTTAGGGGGGGTTAGGGTTAGGAGGAGTGTTTAGGGGGGTTAAGAGGAGTGTTTAGGGGGGTTAGGAGGAGTGTTTAGGGAGGGTTAGGGTTAGGAGGAGTGTTTAGGGGGTTAGGGTTAGGAGGAGTGTTTAGGGGGGTTAGGGTTAGGAGGAGTGTTTAGGGGGGTTAGGGTTAGGAGGAGTGTTTAGGGGGGTTAGGGTTAGGAGGAGTGTTTAGGGGGGTTAGGGTTAGGAGGAATGTTTAGGGGGGTTAGGGTTAGGAGGAGTGTTTAGGGGGGTTAGGGTTAGGAGGAGTGTTTAGGGGGTTAGGGTTAGGAGGAATGTTTAGGGGGGTTAGGGTTAGGAGGAGTGTTTAGGGGGGTTAGGGTTAGGAGGAATGTTTAGGGGGTTAGGGTTAGGAGGAGTGTTTAGGGGGGTTAGGGTTAGGAGGAATGTTTAGGGGTTAGGGTTAGGAGGAATGTTTAGGGGGGTTAGGGTTAGGAGGAGTGTTTAGGGGGGTTAGGGTTAGGAGGAATGTTTAGGGGGGTTAGGGTTAGGAGGAGTGTTTAGGGGGGTTAGGGTTAGGAGGAATGTTTAGGGGGGTTAGGGTTAGAAGGAGTGTTTTGGGAGGGTTAGGGTTAGGAGGAATGTTTAGGGGGGTTAGGGTTAGGAGGAGTGTTTAGGGGGGTTAGGGTTAGGAGGAATGTTTAGGGGGGTTAGGGTTAGGAGGAGTGTTTAGGGGGGTTAGGGTTAGGAGGAGTGTTTAGGGGGGTTAGTGTTAGGGTTAGGAGGAGTGTTTAGGGGGGTTAGGGTGTTTCGGGGGCTAGGGTTAGGAGGAGTGTTTAGGGGGGTTGGGGTTAGGAGGAGTGTTTAGGGGGGTTAGGGTTAGGAGGAATGTTTAGGGGGGTTAGGGTTAGGAGGAGTGTTTAGGGGGGTTAGGGTTAGGAGGAGTGTTTAGGGGGGTTAGGGTTAGGAGGAGTGTTTAGGGGGGTTAGGGTTAGGAGGAGTGTTTAGGGGGTTAGGGTTAGGAGGAGTGTTTAGGGGGGTTAGGGTTAGGAGGAGTGTTTAGGGGGGGTTAGGGTTAGGAGGAGTGTTTAGGGGGGGTTAGTGTTAGGGTTAGGAGGAGTGTTTAGGGGGGGTTAGGGTGTTTCGGGGGGGCTAGGGTTAGGAGGAGTGTTTAGGGGGGGTTGGGGTTAGGGTGTTTAGGGGTTGGTGTACCTAGCTGGCGAGGAGACCGGGTTTGGGGCTGTAAGGAGGTCTTGTTGTGGAGCTTCAGGGGAGGAGGTGTGGTGACTAACGTGTCCGTGGCTTGGCGCTGGTTGGCCCTGCAGGTCTGAGCAGTGACAGTGGGCTGGGAGGCAGTACAGACGGGAGCACAGACATCCTGGTGTTTGGCTCAGTGGTCGACAGTGTCACCGAGGAGGGTAAGTCACAGGGTTGTGTGTGTGTGCGTGTGTGTGTGTGTGTGTGTGTGTGTGTGTGTGTGTGTTTCCTATTAGTGCTGACATTGTTGATAAATACTTTGAGGAAAAATGTACCTACTATGACTGTAATATGTGGTTGTCCCACCTAGCTATCTGGAGATGAATGTACTGACTATGACTGGTCCACCTAGCTATCTGGAGATGAATGTACTGACTATGACTGGTCCACCTAGCTATCTGTAGATGAATGTACTGACTATGACTGGTCCACCTAGCTATCTGAATATGAATGTACTGACTATGACTGGTCCACCTAGCTATCTGAATATGAATGTACTGACTATGACTGGTCCACCTAGCTGTCTGGAGATGAATGTACTGACTATAACTGGTCCACCTAGCTATCTGGAGATGAATGTACTGACTATGACTGGTCCACCTAGCTATCTGAATATGAATGTACTGACTATGACTGGTCCACCTAGCTATCTGTAGATGAATGCACTGACTATGACTGGTCCACCTAGCTATCTGGAGATGAATGTACTGACTATGACTGGTCCACCTAGCTATCTGAAGATGAATGCACTGACTATGACTGGTCCACCTAGCTATCTGAAGATGAATGTACTGACTATGACTGGTCCACCTAACTATCTGAAGATGAATGCACTGACTATGACTGGTCCACCTAGCTATCTGAATATGAATGTACTGACTATGACTGGTCCACCTAGCTATCTGAAGATGAATGTACTGACTATGACTGGTCCACCTAGCTATCTGAAGATGAATGTACTGACTATGACTGGTCCACCTAGCTATCTGGAGATGAATGTACTGACTATGACTGGTCCACCTAGCTATCTGAAGATGAATGTACTGACTATGACTGGTCCACCTAGCTATCTGAAGATGAATGTACTGACTATGACTGGTCCACCTAGCTATCTGAAGATGAATGTACTGACTATGACTGGTCCACCTAGCTATCTGGAGATGAATGTACTGAGTATGACTGGTCCACCTAGCTATCTGAAGATGAATGTACTGACTATGACTGGTCCACCTAGCTATCTGGAGATGAATGTACTGACTATGACTGGTCCACCTAGCTATCTGAAGATGAATGTACTGACTATGACTGGTCCACCTAGCTATCTGGAGATCAATGTACTGACTATGACTGATTATATGTGGTTGTCCCACCTAGCTTTCTAAACGCACTAATTGTCAGTCACTCTGGACAAGAGGGTCTGCTAAATGTTTAACATGTCCAATTGTGTGTGCGCGTCATAATCTACAGACTGTGTACTTTCAAAGGTTCAGCGCTTTGTCAAGCTGTAGTAGCCAGACTAACCCTCCTCTCCCTCATTCTCCAACTCCCCCCCACACTCTCTCCTTCTCCCCCCTTCCCCCTCGCCCCAGTAGAGTGTGAGGGTGAGTCAGAAGAGGAGGAGTCTAGCGGGGAGGTGGAGATAGAGCAGGAGGCGGGATCAGACCCTGAGGAGCCCCTCCCCCCGGGGGCGTTGCTCTACCGGTCGTCACGGCTACACAACCTGCCACTCATGGCCGAGGCGCTGGCGCACGGGGCAGACGTCCACTCTGCCAGCGATGAGGAGGGAAAGACCCCGCTCATACAGGCCGTGACAGGGGTAAGATACACACTATAGATACACACTATAGATACACACTATAGATACACACACTATACAGGGGTAAGATACACACTATAGATACACACTATAGATACACACTATAGATACACACTATACCGGGGTAAGATACACGCTATAGATACACACACTATACAGGGGTAAGATACACACTATAGATACACACTATAGATACACACACTATACAGGGGTAAGATACACGCTATAGATACACACACTATACAGGGGTAAGATACACACTATAGATACACGCTATAGATACACACTATAGATACACACACTATACAGGGGTAAGATACACGCTATAGATACACACACTATACAGGGGTAAGATACACGCTATAGATACACACACTATACAGGGGTAAGATACACGCTATAGATACACGCTATAGATACACACACTATAGATACACACACTATACAGGGGTAAGATACACGCTATAGATACACACTATAGATACACACTATAGATACACGCTATAGATACACACTATAGATACACACTATAGATACACGCTATAGATACACGCTATAGATACACGCTATAGATACACACTATAGATACACACTATAGATACACACACTATAGATACACACTATAGATACACACACTATAGATACACGCTATAGATACACACTATAGATACACACACTATAGATACACACTATAGATACACACTATAGATACACACACTATAGATACACGCTATAGATACACACTATAGATACACACACTATAGATACACGCTATAGATACACACTATAGATACACGCTATAGATACACACTATAGATACACGCTATAGATACACACACTATACAGGGGTAAGATACACGCTATAGATACACACACTATACAGGGGTAAGATACACACTATAGATACACACTATAGATACACGCTATAGATACACACACTATACAGGGGTAAGATACACACTATAGATACACACTATAGATACACGCTATAGATACACACACTATACAGGGGTAAGATACACACTATAGATACACACTATAGATACACGCTATAGATACACACACTATACAGGGGTAAGATACACACTATAGATACACACTATAGATACACGCTATAGATACACACACTATACAGGGGTAAGATACACGCTATAGATACACACACTATACAGGGGTAAGATACACGCTATAGATACACACACTATACAGGGGTAAGATACACGCTATAGATACACACACTATACAGGGGTAAGATACACGCTATAGATACACACACTATACAGGGGTAAGATACACACTATAGATACACATTATAGATACACGCTATAGATACACACACTATACAGGGGTAAGATACACACTATAGATACACACTATAGATACACGCTATAGATACACACACTATACAGGGGTAAGATACACACTATAGATACACACTATAGATACACGCTA
Source organism: Oncorhynchus masou masou (assembly GCF_036934945.1). Taxonomy (NCBI): domain Eukaryota; kingdom Metazoa; phylum Chordata; class Actinopteri; order Salmoniformes; family Salmonidae; genus Oncorhynchus; species Oncorhynchus masou. Next base: position 6,311,570 of record NC_088217.1, read on the forward strand.
TAGATACACACACTATACAGGGGTAAGATACACGCTATAGATACACACACTATACAGGGGTAAGATACACGCTATAGATACACACACTATACAGGGGTAAGATACACGCTATAGATACACACACTATACAGGGGTAAGATACACGCTATAGATACACACACTATACAGGGGTAAGATACACACTATAGATACACATTATAGATACACACTATACAGGGGTAAGATACACGCTATAGATACACACACTATACAGGGGTAAGATAGACGCTATAGGCAGACACTATATACACGCTATAGGCAGGGTTGGACAGAGTGCAGACACACACTATACAGGCCACATGCGGCTGGTGGCACCTTATTTAGGGAGGACAGGTTTATAGTAATGGCTGGAACAGAATAACTGGAATGGTATCAAATACACGGTTTCCATGGTTTTATTCCAGATGTTATTATGAGTCGTTCTCGCCTCAGCAGCCTGCCTTTATACACATGACACTGCTCTGATAGGACACTGCTCTGATAGGACACTGTGCTCTGATAGGACACTGCTCTGATAGGACACTGCTCTGATAGGACACTGCTCTGATAGGACACTGCTCTGATAGGACACTGTGCTCTGATAGGACACTGCTCTGATACGACACTGCTCTGATAGGACACTGCTCTGATACGACACTGCTCTGATATGACACTGCTCTGATAGGACACTGCTCTGATAGGACACTGCTCTGATACGACACTGCTCTGATAGGACACTGCTCTGATACGACACTGCTCTGATAGGACACTGCTCTGATACGACACTGCTCTGATAGGACACTGTGGTCTGATACGACACTGCTCTGATAGGACACTGCTCTGATAGGACACTGCTCTGATAGGACACTGCTCTGATAGGACACTGTGCTCTGATAGGACACTGCTCTGATAGGACACTGTGGTCTGATACGACACTGCTCTGATAGGACACTGCTCTGATAGGACACTGCTCTGATAGGACACTGCTCTGATAGGACACTGCTCTGATAGGACACTGTGCTCTGATAGGACACTGTGCTCTGATAGGACACTGCTCTGATAGGACACTGTGGTCTGATACGACACTGCTCTGATAGGACACTGCTCTGATAGGACACTGCTCTGATAGGACACTGCTCTGATAGGACACTGCTCTGATACGACACTGCTCTGATAGGACACTGCTCTGATATGACACTGCTCTGATAGGACACTGCTCTGATACGACACTGCTCTGATAGGACACTGTGGTCTGATACGACACTGCTCTGATAGGACACTGCTCTGATAGGACACTGCTCTGATAGGACACTGCTCTGATAGGACACTGTGCTCTGATAGGACACTGCTCTGATAGGACACTGTGGTCTGATACGACACTGCTCTGATAGGACACTGCTCTGATAGGACACTGCTCTGATAGGACACTGCTCTGATAGGACACTGCTCTGATAGGACACTGTGCTCTGATAGGACACTGTGCTCTGATAGGACACTGCTCTGATAGGACACTGTGGTCTGATACGACACTGCTCTGATAGGACACTGCTCTGATAGGACACTGCTCTGATAGGACACTGCTCTGATAGGACACTGTGGTCTGATAGGACACTGTGGTCTGATAGGATACTGCTCTGATAGGACACTGCTCTGATAGGACACTGCTCTGATAGGACACTGCTCTGATAGGACACTGCTCTGATATGACACTGCTCTGATAGAACACTGTGGTCTGATACGACACTGCTCTGATAGGACACTGCTCTGATAGGACACTGCTCTGATAGGACACTGCTCTGATAGGACACTGCTCTGATAGGACACTGTGGTCTGATACGACACTGCTCTGATATGACACTGCTCTGATAGGACACTGCTCTGATAGGACACTGCTCTGATAGGACACTGTGGTCTGATACGACACTGTGCTCTGATAGGACACTGCTCTGATAGGACACTGTGCTCTGATAGGACACTGTGGTCTGATAGGACACTGTGGTCTGATAGGACACTGTGGTCTGATACGACACTGTGGTCTCTCTCTCTCTCGCTCTTCCCCATCACTCTCCTCCCCCACCACTCTCTCTCTCTCCCTCTTCCCTCCCCATCACTCTCTCTCTCCCTCTTCCCTCCCCATCACTCTCCTCCCCCACCACTCTCTCTCTCTCCCTCTTCCCTCCCCATCACTCTCCTCCCCCACCACTCTCTCTCTCTCCCTCTTCCCTCCCCATCACTCTCTCTCTCCCTCTTCCCCCACCACCACTCTCCCTCTTCCCTCTTCCCCTCATTCTCTCTCCTCTTTGTCAGGGCTCTCTGACAGCGTGTGAGTTCCTGCTGCAGAATGGGGCTGATGTGAACCAGAGGGACATGGGGGGGAGAGGACCCCTCCACCACGCTACCTACCTGGGACATACAGGGTGAGAGACATTCATTACCCCTCCACCACGCTACCTACCTGGGACATACAGGGTGAGAGACATTCATTACCCCTCCAACACACTACCTACCTGGGACATACAGGGTGAGAGACATTCATTACCCCTCCAACACGCTACCTACCTGGGACATACAGGGTGAGAGACATTCATTACCCAGGCTATATACACGGGGTACCAGGCTATATACACGGGGGTACCAGGCTATATACACGGGGGTACCAGGCTATATACATGGGGTACCAGGCTATATACATGGGGTACCAGGCTATATACACGGGGGTACCAGGCTATATACACGGGGGTACCAGGCTATATACACGGGGTACCAGGCTATATACACGGGGTACCAGGCTATATACACAGGGTACCAGGCTATATACACGGGGGTACCAGGCTATATACACGGGGGTACCAGGCTATATACATGGGGTACCAGGCTATATACACGGGGTACCAGGCTATATACACGGGGGTACCAGGCTATATACACGGGGGTACCAGGCTATATACATGGGGTACCAGGCTATATACACGGGTGTACCAGGCTATATACACGGGGTACCATTATGTCGTTGATGTGCTGCGGAACAAGGTCATTGAGGTAAACGTGTACATATATCTTGTGGTAAAGTGACTAGGCAACAGGATAGATAATAAGCAGTAACAGCAACGTGTGTGATGAGTCAAAATAGTTTGTGCAAAGGGGGTTCAATGCAGATAGTCGGGGTAGCTATTTGGTTAACTATTTAGCATTCTTGTGGCTTGGGGGTAGAAGCTGTTCAGGGTCCTTTTGGTTCCAGACTTGGTGCATCGGTCCCGGATTAGTGTCCCGCTCCCTGAAAGTGGCAGCTCTAGCCTGTTTCTCAGTGCAGATGTTGCCTGTAATCCATGGCTTCTGGTTGGGATATGTACGTACGGTCACTGTGGGAACAACGTCGTCGATGCACTTATTAATGAAGCCGATGACTGATGTGGTGAACTCCTCAATGTTATCAGATGAATACAGGAACACATTCCATTCTGTGCTAGTGAAACATTCCTGTAGATTAGCATGGGGTAAAAATGAAACATTCCTAAAGATTAGCATGGGGTAAAAATGAAACATTCCTAAAGATTAGCATGGGGTAAAAAGGAAACATTCCTGTAGATTAGCATGGTGTAAGAAGGAAACATTCCTGTAGATTAGCATGGGGTAAAAAGGAGACATTCCTGTAGATTAGCATGGGGTAAAAATTAAACATTCCTAAAGATTAGCATGGGGTAAGAAGGAAACATTCCTAAAGATTAGCATGCTGTAAAAAAGGAAACATTCCTGTAGATTAGCATGGTGTAAAAAGGAAACATTCCTATAGATTAGCATGGTGTAAAAAGGAAACATTCCTGTAGATTAGCATGGTGTAAAAAGGAGACATTCCTGTAGATTAGCATGGGGTAAAAATTAAACATTCCTAAAGATTAGCATGGGGTAAAAATTAAACATTCCTAAAGATTAGCATGGTGTAAAAAGGAAACATTCCTGTAGATTAGCATGGTGTAAAAAGGAAACATTCCTGTAGATTAGCATGGTGTAAAAAAGGAAACATTCCTGTAGATTAGCATGGGGTAAAAAAGGAAACATTCCTGTAGATTAGCATGGGATAAAAAGGAAACATTCCTGTAGATTAGCATGGTGTAAAAAGGAGACATTCCTATAGATTAGCATGGGGTAAAAAAGGAAACATTCCTATAGATTAGCATGGGATAAAAAGGAAACATTCCTGTAGATTAGCATGGTGTAAGAAGGAAACATTCCTGTAGATTAGCATGGGGTAAAATGAAACATTCCTGTAGATTAGCATGGGGTAAGAAGGAAACATTCCTGTAGATTAGCATGGGATAAAAAGGAAACATTCCTGTAGATTAGCATGGTGTAAAAAGGAAACATTCCTGTAGATTAGCATGGTGTAAAAAGGAAACATTCCTATAGATTAGCATGGGGTAAAAAAGGAAACATTCCTGTAGATTAGCATGGTGTAAAAAGGAAACATTCCTGTAGATTAGCATGAGGTGAAAAAAATGGGGGTACAACAGATTTCAGCTCCCTTGCATTAAAATCACCAACCACGAGAAGCACCTCCTCTGAATGATCATTTTCTTGTTTGCTTATGGCCCGATACAGCTCGTTGAGTGCGGTCTTAGTGCCAGCATCGGTTTGTGGCGGTAAATGGACAGCTAGGAAAAATAGAGATGAAAGAAAACCTCTTGGTAAATAGTGTGGTCTGCAGCTTATCATGAGGTACTCTAACTTGGGCAAGCAAAAAGGTCAAAACGTCCTGATCATTACAAATCGTGCACCTGGGCCACAGGGTAAGAGATTCATTCATTCATCCCTAACCCTTACACCACACTACCTACCTGGGACACAGGGTAAGAGATTCATTCATTCATCCCTAACCCTTACACCACACTACCTACCTGGGACACAGGGTAAGAGATTCATTCATTCATCCCTAACCCTTACACCACACTACCTACCTGGGCCACAGGGTAAGAGACATTCATTCATTCATCCCTAACCCTTACACCACACTACCTACCTGGGCCGCAGGGTAAGAGATTCATTCATTCATCCCTAACCCTTACACCACACTACCTACCTGGGCCACAGGGTAAGAGATTCATTCATTCATCCCTAACCCTTACACCACACTACCTACCTGGGCCACAGGGTAAAAGACATTCATTCATTCATCCCTAACCCTTACACCACACTACCTACCTGGGACACAGGGTAAGAGACATTCATTCATTCATCCCTAACCACTATACTTACCTGGTAACTTGCTTATATACACGGAGTACCACTACCGAGTGTGTATAACCAACGCATGAATGTTTCTAATCAAAATAAGAAGTGATGCAGTCAGTTTCTCCTCAACTCATAGCCAAGAGAGACTGGCAGCATACTATTTATATTAACCCTCTGATTACAATGAAGAGCAAAACGTGTCACTCTGTAGCTTAACGAGGTCTTTCCTTGCAGCACTGGACCACAGGACTGGACAATAACCAAGATTAGACAAAACTAGAGCCTGCGGGACTTTGTTTGTGGAGTGTGGTTTCATAAAAGCAGAGCATCTCTTTATTACAGACAGACATCTCCCCATCTTTACAACCATTGAATCAATATGTTTTGACCATGACAGTTTACAATCTAAGGTAACTCCAAGTAATTTAGTCTCCTCAACCTGTTCAACAGCCACACCATTCATTACCAGATTCAGCTGAGGTCTAGAACTTGATTTGTACCAAATACAACGCTCTTAGTTTTAAAGATGTTCTGGACTTCATTAGCTGTGGTTGCTGACATGTATATGGTTGAATCATCAGCATACATGGACACACAGGCTTTGTTTAATGCCAGTGGCAGGTCATTGGTAAAAATAAAAAGAGCAGAGGACCTAGAGAGCTGCCCTGCGGTACACCACACTTTACATGTTTAACATTAGAGAAGCTTTTCATTAAAGAAACCCCTCTGTGTTCTATTAGATAGATAGCTCTGAATCAACAATATGGCAGAGTTTGAAAATCCATAAGACATACGTTTTCTCAACAGGTTATGGTCAATAATATCGAAGGCCGCACTGAAATATAACAGGACTGCTCCCACAATCTTCATATTATCAATTTCTTTCAACCAATCATCAGTCATTTGTGTCAGTGCAGTACATGTTGAGTTCCCTTCTCTATAAAAGCATGCTGAAAGTCTGTTGTTAATTTGTTTACAGAGAAATAGCATTGTATTTGGTCAAACACCATTTTTTCCCCCAACAGTTTGCTAAGAGCTGGCAACAAGCTGATAGGTCTGCTGTTAGAACCAGTAAAGACCGCTTTACCACTATCGGGTAGTGGAATGACTTTGGCTTCACCGCAGGCCTGAGGACAAAGACTTTCCTCTAGGCTCAGATTAAAAACAAGGGGCTTCCCGGGTGGCGCAGTGGTCTAGGGCACTGCAGTGCAGTGCTAGCTGTGCCACCAGAGACTCTGGGTTTGAGCCCAGGCTCTGTCGCAGCCAGCCTTGACCCGGAGGTCCATGGGGCGAATATATCTATATCTCTCTCTAGATATATAGACATATAGACATATATATATATATATATATATAAATATATATCCATCTCTCTCTCTCTTTAGTCAAGTGTGTCTGTTCCTGAAGAGAGGGGCTTGTCAGACGGAGGTGGATGAGGAAGGTCACGACCCTCTGAGCATGGCTGTCCAGGCCGCTAACGCCGATATTGTTACACTGTAAGTGTTCACCGAAAACATCTGATACCTCTTCTAAAAGTATCTTAAATAATCCCCCCCCCGCCTCACTAAATGACTAAAATGTAAATATGAAATAAATAAATACAAAATGTTACCCAAACTTTTGTTAATATTATTCTGTTTTCTGTTTCTCTTCGATATATTTTCCCTACCTCTCCCCACCAAACCTACCCCCTTCTCCTACCTCTCCCTCTCTCTTCCCAGGTTGCGGTTAGCACGGATGAACGAGGAGATGCGCGAGGCGGAGGGTCCGTTTGGTCAGCCAGGTCAATACCCCAGCAGCTCCCCAACTGAACATCAGTACAGGAAATGTATTCAGGAGTTTATCTGCCTCACCATAGACTACTGTTAGGGGGCGCCACTGAGTCATGATGTATCCCAAATTGCACCCTATTCCCTAAGTAGTGCACTACATTTGCCCAGAGGCCTATTGGTACCCTATTCCCTATGTAGTGCACTACTTTTGACCTGGGCCCACTACAAAAGTAGTGCACTACATAGGGAATAGGGTGCAATTTCGAATACAGATTAGCCACTACTAACTGGGCAAATAGAGGCATATCATACAGGGCAGAGTAGTAGGATGAAGTTGCCCTTAGATAAACTGGTCTGGAGTCAGTTTTGCTTTGTTTCCGTAATTGGTTAGGGTTATTATTTGTGGAGGGTAAAGCTGATTCTAGATCTGTGTCTAAGAGCAACAAGGCCCTACTGACCGTAGCGCAGAACAACGTCGTTTTATCTTTCCAACAATATGCTTCTCTTCTCTTCTTCTTCTACATCCAGATCTTTTAACCACATCGCTAGCTGCTTTCCACACCGTTCCTATTATAAACTGAGTGAAACACAGTGTAACTGGCTGTTCCTAATAGTCTTGTCTGTGGTTCTCACTGTCAGGCCGTTTACTCACTACACTGCTCAACACTTCCTGCCTCTCCTGTACACTCTTAGAGAAAAACAAAGTGCTATCTAGAACCATTAATGGCTCTTCGGCTGTCCCCATTAGGAGATCCCTTTGAAGAACCCGTGTCTGGGTTCCGTTATAGAACCCTTTTCACAGAGGATTCTACATGGAACACAAAATAGTTCTATCTGGAACCAAAAAAGGTTCCCCTGTGGACATAGCTAAAGAACCCTTCTTTTCTTAGTGTAGGCCTTCCTGTCCATGTATTACCTTCCCTCTTCCTCCCTCTCTGACCAGTAAGGACCTAAGCTTCCACAGTCTTGACAATATTATTCTACAGTGTCCTTCCTATTCAGCATTTTACAGTAGTTTAGAACATTATATTATAGTGTTCTATTCAACATTTTACAGTAGTTTAGAACATTATATTATAGTGTTCTATTCATCATTTTACAGTAGTTTAGAACATTATATTATAGTGTTCTATTCAGCATTTTACAGTGGTTTAGAACATTATATTATAGTGTTCTATTCAGCATTTTACAGTAGTTTAGAACATTATATTATAGTGTTCTATTCAGTATTTTACAGTAGTTTAGAACATTATATTATAGTGTTCTATTCAGCATTTTACAGTAGTTTAGAACATTATATTATAGTGTTCTATTCAGCATTTTACAGTAGTTTAGAACATTATATTATAGTGTTCTATTCATCATTTTACAGTAGTTTAGAACATTATATTATAGTGTTCTATTCAGCATTTTACAGTAGTTTAGAACATTATATTATAGTGTTCTATTCAGCATTTTACAGTAGTTTAGAACATTATATTATAGTGTTCTATTCAGCATTTTACAGTAGTTTATATTCCAGAATTTGATAGTACCATAAGAATTTATCAGCGGCCCATTGTGTTATAATGAATTAGAATCTGTCGATTTAGAAATAATGGCATGATTACAGTAGGTCTATAACTCCGTGGTCCTTAAAGGGTTCAAGCTGGTCTGAAAAGGAAGCCTTTTGTCCTCATATCTTCTGTGGGAGATCTAGGTTAGATGTCATTCAGTGGCTCGATGTGCAGGGTTCCAACTGTTGTTCTACGATGGCATGAGGTTACAGTGATATGGAATGGGTGTCGTTGTGGCTGCTATAGGCATGGTCAGGGAAGGTCCACTGCGTTAGTCTGGGAAGGGGGGGGGTCGTCATGTTTCACTGTGTGTGTAATGGGAAGGGACGGATGCAGGGGTGAATTGGTCCCAATGTGATGAGAATACCGAAGGAGAATACCGAAGGACTGATGGATGGAGAAAGAGACAAACGCCTGCTTTGTTGTGAGTGAGGATTAAATGCTACATTATTATTACGATGATATCTTAATGTAAAAAAAACTACTTTCGCTTCCTAACAGTCATGTTGCTTTATTTATCGTTGCTGTCGTGTTTACGTCATGCTCTCTCATTTTGCTCGTTGACTTTCTGTCTTTTTGTTTTGTATTGGTTTATTTATGTTAAAATAGGGTAGTAAAAACATCCGGAATCTTCCATACATGATTCCTGGAAAACCGAGGAATTTGGGGGAAGTTATTGGAATGTTGTAATCCTACGTTGAACCCGGAGGACTTGTGCTATAATGATTATTATTACAGAATTGATGTGTTTCTGTAAATTATTTTCCTTTATTTATTTTTTATTTTAAATCTTTCAAACTTTTCAATATCCTCACTTTTTTTTCTGACTGGATATGTTGTGGTCTGGTCTTGCGTCATTGTGTCACACACACATTCTGGCTTCAGTTCTAAACAAGGGTTTCATCAACCCTGTCCCTTCAACGCTCCCACTGATCTATACCTAGAATTACTGTACTAGACTTGTTGAAAAATGTCATTTATTTGTAGACATTCTAGTGATTACGTGTTTCTATATCTATATTTCAAACCTTTTTTGATTGCAGTCATTCAGTGTTTACTGATAAATACATCTTCTTCACGACCAGACCAGTGGTGCTTTGGTTGACTTATGGCGACAGAGGGAATCAGGGGCCATTGGTAACTGTCCCTGTAGTAGGTAGGGAGAGGAAGAGCTAGACCCATTTGATTATCATCAAAACCCATTGTAATTCTATGGTTACAACTGACTGTCTTCTCCGGTCATCATTGCTCAATTGCTCATTATATTCTGCATGCTTTTCGGTTGTGACCGGAACGTTCTAGAACGTATGTACGCGTTCTAGAATATACTCTTGGGCGTTTTAGAATGCTGCGTAGTTCTTGGGGGCGTTCAAGAATGCTGTCTGCATTCGGAGCATGATAGTTTCCTATTTGTCCCCTCATGGTGCTGTGCAGTCCTGTTAAAAAGCATGAGCTACAGTACAGTACAGCCACTTCCTGTGATGTCCTAAAACAACTTCCTCCTGTCTCTTTGGTAGACCTATGGACCTCTGTGCCATCTCTACGTCCACTTATGGACCAGCTATAGCTTCACTGTTTTGTCAATTTTATTTATTTTTCCTTTTTAATGAAACATAGAGTTGAACTGTTTTTCATTAGCTAGCCAACCTCTGTTTGTTCCTCAACTACGTTGGCATGAAGTCCTAAAGTAGTTTGATTTTTTGTTGTTGTTCTCTGCCAAAGACTTTGGAAAAGGGATGTGTGCAACAGTGTTGTTAGGCATCAATCAGTTTAACTTCAGCGAGACATAAATACAGCGTTTAACGTCTCATAACACATGGTACAGTGAAACATAAAGTGGTAGAAACAGTGTTCGCCAGGGTTTTTACCAAATGTTTAAAAGAAGATAGTCACAGAACAATTATTATTTTCATCAATAGTTTTTTTATTTCCAGAGTGTGGCAGCAGGTGATATTCTGCAAGTATTTTGAATTCAAAGTAAACGGGAGTGATAAGGTCAATATATTTGACCAGGGACTGTGACTGAATAGGGTGGTAACCAAGCCCAGCTGAAGTGGTGGGTGTTGTTTCTTACTGTTTTAACATTGGGGTTAAAGGATGCTTCTAAACAAACAAACAAACAAACAAAAATGCTGTAAATAAAAACGCTTTTTAAAATTTTAACTCCTTGACTCAAACTGCCTGCTCTGACTTCTGCATTCCACCACGGAACCCTGCCTGTTCCGTGCCACCTGTTCTGATTCTGTTCTCTTCTTCCAAACATCTATCTGTGCACTCTTTTGGAATATTGTGACATAGCTATCTCTCTGTACTACTTGGGGAAACAAACATCCTTGTATTAATATCTCTACATTTGGATATCTTTGGAATAACTTTCTTTTTGTTCCTTGGTTTTAGAAACACTGAGATGGTGATTTTAAAAAAAATGCATAAAGAGAATAAAACCAAGAAACTCTTGATGAACTCCTCACCTTGCTTGGACTGCATCTGCCTCATTTCTGATTCCTGTTGTCTTCTCTCCTTGTAAACAACCCTTCTCTCAACGTTGCCGTAACTTTGCGGTTGGAATGTTACTGGAACGTTGGGAGAACGTTACTCACTGGTCTATACTGTAACTCCGTCAACACACCACCACCACACCTTCAGCATTCAACAACGCACAGTGCAGTCCTATGAAGCTAGAGCCAGATCAACGGGTCATCTCAGAGAGGTCTTTCTTTTACCCAACTCTCTTCTGTCTCCTTCTCTGAGGAGGAAAAATACACTGTCTGTTTCCCAAATGGCACACTATTCCCTACATAGTGCACTACTTTTTTGTTTGTCTTTGCCCATTCACACTCTGAATGGCACACATACACAATCCATGTGTCAATTGTCTCAAGGCTTAAAAATAATTATTTAACCGGACTCCTCCCCTTCATCTACACTGATTTAAAGTGTATTTAGAAAGTGACATCAATAAGGGATCATAGCTTTCACCTGGATTCACATTTTTGTCACTTAGCAGATGCTCATGTCCAGAGCGACTTACATTCAGTACATTCACCTACAGACAGCTAGGTGGGACAACCACATATATCAGTCATAGTCAGTACATTCATCTTCAGATAGCTAGGTGGACCAGTCATAGTCAGTAAATGTATCTCCAGATAGCTAGGTGGACCAGTCATAGTCAGTACATTCATCTCCAGATAGCTAGGTGGACCAGTCATAGTCAGTACATTCATCTTCAGATAGCTAGGTGGAACAGTCATAGTCAGTACATTCATCTTCAGATAGCTAGGTGGACCAGTCATAGTCAGTACATTTATCTCCAGATAGCTAGGTGGACCAGTCATAGTCAGTACATTTATCTCCAGATAGCTAGGAGGACCAGTCATAGTCAGTACATTCATCTTCAGATAGCTAGGTGGAACAGTCATAGTCAGTACATTTATCTTCAGATAGCTAGGTGGACCAGTCATAGTCAGTACATTTATCTCCAGATAGCTAGGTGGGACAACCACATATCTCAGTCGTAGAAAGTATTTTTTTTCCTCAATAACGTTGCTGTCTGTAGAGTCAGAGCTAGAAAGGGGGGGTGGTGGGTGCAAGATTCAGGTTTTATTTTATGGGGAGGTGGGGGGAGCGAGGTGAGGAGAAAAGGGGGATATATAGTCTGTTGTACAACTGAAATGTGTCTTCTGCATTTAACCCAACCCCTCTTAATCAGAGAGGGGCTGTGGGGGCTCCCTTAATCAACATCCACGTCTTCGGCGCCCGGGGAACAGTGGGTTGACTGTCAGCCTTACTGGGGAACAGTGGGTTAACTGTCTGCCTACCGGGGAACACTGGGTTAACTGTCTGTCTTACAGGAGAACAGTGGGTTAACTGCCTTGCTCAGGGGCAGAACAACAGATGTTTACTTTGTCAGGTCAGGGATTTGATCCGGCAACCTTTTGGGTACTGTCCCAATGCTCTAACCACTGGGCTACTTAAGATACTGTTTGAAGAGGTAGGGTTTCAGATGTTTTCACCTGGTCAGTCTATGCAATGGAAAGTGCAGGTGTTCTTAATGTTTTGAAAACTCATTGTATAGGGAATAAGACACAGCCAAAGGTTTGTTCTGTTTTGTTGACTGCTATCTGAGAAAAAGAATAAACTGACGACTGTTGTTGCTTCCGTTGCTACAGGCGTTGCCATGGGGACCAGCAGGAAGGTAAAGCGCAAGGATAGTGTTCGGGATAGAGTGAGTGATGCATCATGGTCTATCTCGCCTTGGGGGTTTGGTGTCTGTCTCTGTGGTCCATGTTATCCGGGATCCTTGGGGACATCCCTAAGCAATGAGAAGTTGGGGATCCTTGGGGACATCCCTAACCAATCAGAAGTTGGGGATCCTTGGGGACATCCCTAACCAATCAGAAGTTGGGGATCCTTGGGGACATCCCTAACCAATCAGAAGTTGGGGATCCTTGGGGACATCCCTAACCAATCAGAAGTTGAAATGTGAAAGGGTTAAGAAAGGGTTGTTAAGGTTTGGATAAGGGTAGGGGCTAAGGTTAGGATAAGGGTAGGGGCTAAGGTTAGGATAAGGGTAGGGGCTAAGGTTCGGATAAGGGTAGGGGCTAAGGTTCGGATAAGGGTAGGGGCTAAGGTTAGGATAAGGGTAGGGGCTAAGGTTTGGATAAGGGTAGGGGCTAAGGTTAGGATAAGGGTAGGGGCTAAGGTTAGGATAAGGGTAGGGGCTAAGGTTCGGATAAGGGTAGGGGCTAAGGTTCGGATAAGGGTAGGGGCTAAGGTTAGGATAAGGGCTAAGGTTAGGATAAGGGCTAAGGTTAGGATAAGGGTAGGGGCTAAGGTTAGGATAAGGGCTAAGGTTAGGATAAGGGCTAAGGTTAGGATAAGGGCTAAGGTTAGGATAAGGGTAGGGGCTAAGGTTAGGATAAGGGTAGGTGCTAAGGTTTGGATACGGGTAGGGGCTAAGGTTAGGATAAGGGTAGGGGCTAAGGTTAGGATAAGGGTAGGGGCTAAGGTTAGGATAAGGGTAGGGGCTAAGGTTCGGATAAGGGTAGGGGCTAAGGTTAGGTTTAGGGTAGGAATGTCCCAGGGATCCCAGATAGCTCTGACCATCTCTCTGTCCTACTGGTGTACACGATCATATATTTAAGGAACCTCAATCTCTCTTCAAATGGTGTGCACACACACACAAACAAACACAAAACACAAACACAAAACACGCACGCGAACACACTTGCTTTGGGAGAAAGTTTGCTTGGGTGACCTCACTGGTGTTGTTCATCTATCTCTTCCCACTGTGTGATAATATTGTTCTGCTTATCAATGGATCAACGCTTTTCTAAACATTGACAGCTGTGAAGGAAGTAGGCTTCAGAGGTTTGGTGATTGCAATGACCTCGTTCTATCCCAGCTTTCACAATCATTACAAATCATTAGTATTTACCACAGGACTGAAAACACATTGGGTTTTATTTTGAATTTTTTATTTTGAATATTGTAAAGTGGCTGTTCCACTGGATGTCATAAGGTGAATTCACCAATTTGTAAGTCGCTCTGGATAAGAGCGTCTGCCAAATGACTTAAATGTAATGTAAATGTTTTGTCTACATACCCCCTCCCCTATACCCCACCAGTAACACTTTTGGCTATTCTTACCAGAGAACGAGAAAATAAATATCTGTTTTCGTTGTTATCAAAATGGAAACCCCAGAGCCTCCCAATGGATTAATTATGAATTAAGACGCTTACCTCCAAAACACTATAAGAACGAAGAGATATAGTTTCTACACTTAGCTTATAGTTATACTTCACTAAATACTCGTAGGAACCAACACAGCCATAGGGAAGATTTATTTAATTTAATTATTTATTTACAACCTTTATTTACAATGACGGCCAAGGAACAATGTGTTAACTACCTTGTTCAGGGGCAGAACGACCGATTTTTACCTTGTCAGCTCGGGGATTCGTTCCAGCAACCTTTTGGTTACCGGCCCAATGCCTTGTTCAGGGGCAGAACAGCAGATTCCAGATGAATGATATGACACATTGCTGATCCTATTGTAAGAATTTTGAATCGAATTCTGTGAACCTCTTGAGTTCCGGGACTTGTGTGTTCATTGTAGCCTCCTGTGAGCTCCTGAACCAATAGGAAGCCTGTATTCAACACGAGTAGAGGGGATGCACACCGAACAGAGCAGATTTCGATCAACCATAGAGAATGATAGAGGCCAAAAGGCTGTTTTAGCATGGGCAGCACCATTGAGGGCTTCCACCGTGCTTCCACCATTTTAAAGTAGTCCAAGTAGTCAACTGGGTGGGGATTCCTATGGTTTGTTGCCTCAATGGCGCTGCCCATGACGACACAGATCCTTTAATGGCACAGATATAAAGATGAGTCCTCTATCTATCTCTAGGGGATCAACCCTCAGGCGAGGTGGTCAGGATGTTCACCACTATGGCTGCGTTTACACAGGCAGCCGAATTCTAATCTGTTGCCCAATTATAAGTAAAAGTGCTGATCTGATTGGTCAGAAGAATTACTCACTCCAGCTTCAGGGATGGGCAATATAACATTACTATAGAATACTATAGGGCATTATAACTATAGAACATTAATAAAGAATACTGTTGGGAATTAGAACTATAGAACATTACTATAGAATACTATAGGGCATTAGAACTATAGAACATTAATATAGAATACTGTTGGGAATTAGAACTATAGTACATTACTATAGAATACTATAGGGAATTAGAACTATAGAACATTACTATAGAATACTATAGGGCATTAGAACTATAGAACATTCATATAGAATACTGTTGGGAATTAGAACTATAGTACATTACTATAGAATACTGTTGGGAATTAGAACTATAGAACATTACTATAGAATACTATAGGGCATTAGAACTATAGAACATTCATATAGAATACTGTTGGGAATTAGAACTATAGTACATTACTATAGAATACTATAGGGAATTAGAACTATAGAACATTACTATAGAATACTATAGGGAATTAGAACTATAGAACATTACTATAGAATACTATAGGGCATTAGAATTATAGAACATTACCATAGAATACTATAGGGAATTAGAACTATAGAACATTACTATAGAATACTATAGGGAATTAGAACTATAGAACATTACTATAGAATACTATAGGGAATTAGAACATTACTATAGAATACTATAGGGCATTAGAACTATAGAACATTACCATAGAATACTATAGGGAATTAGAACTATAGAACATTACTATAGAATACTATAGGGAATTAGAACTATAGAACATTACTATAGGGAATTAGAACTATAGAATATTACTATAGAATACTTTAGGGAATTAGAACTATAGAACATTACTATAGAATACTATAGAACATTACTATAGAATACTATAGGGAATTAGAACTATAGAACATTACTATAGAATACTATAGGGAATTAGAACTATAGAACATAACTATAGGGAATTAGAACTATAGAATATTACTATAGAATACTATAGGGAATTAGAACTATAGAACATTACTATAGAATACTATAGGGCATTAGAACTATAGAACATTACTATAGAATACTATAGGGAATTAGAACTATAGAACATTACTAAAGGGAATTAGAACCATAGAACATTACTATAGAATACTATAGGGCATTAGAACTATAGAACATTACTATAGAATACTATAGGGAATTAGAACTATAGATCATTACTATAGAATACTATAGGGCATTAGAACTATAGAACATTACTATAGAATACTATAGGGAATTAGAACTATAGAACATTACTATAGAATACTATAGGGAATTAGAACTATAGAACATTACTATAGAATACTATAGGGAATTAGAACTATAGAACATTACTATAGAATACTATAGGGAATTAGAACTATAGAACATTACTATAGAATACTATAGGGAATTAGAACTATAGAACATTACTATAGAATACTATAGGGAATTAGAACTATAGATCATTACTATAGAATACTATAGGGCATTAGAACTATAGAACATTACTATAGAATACTATAGGGAATTAGAACTATAGAACATTACTAAAGGGAATTAGAACTATAGAACATTACTATAGGGAATTAGAACTATAGAACATTACTATAGAATACTATAGGGAATTAGAACTATAGAACATTACTATAGAATACTATAGGGCATTAGAACTATAGAACATTACTATAGAATACTATAGGGAATTAGAACTATAGAACATTACTATAGAATACTATAGAACATTACTATAGAATACTATAGGGAATTAGAACTATAGAACATTACTATAGAATACTATAGGGAATTAGAACTATAGAACATTACTATAGAATACTATAGGGAATTAGAACTATAGAACATTACTATAGAATACTATAGGGCATTAGAACTATAGAACATTACTATAGAATACTATAGGGAATTAGAACTATAGAACATTACTATAGAATACTATAGGGCATTAGAACTATAGAACATTACTATAGAATACTATAGGGAATTAGAACTATAGAACATTACTAAAGGGAATTAGAACTATAGAACATTACTATAGGGAATTAGAACTATAGAACATTACTATAGAATACTATAGGGAATTAGAACTATAGAAAATTACTATAGAATACTATAGGGCATTAGAACTATAGAACATTACTATAGAATACTATAGGGAATTAGAACTATAGAACATTACTATAGAATACTATAGGGCATTAGAACTATAGAACATTACTATAGAATACTATAGGGAATTAGAACTATAGAACATTACTATAGAATACTATAGGGAATTAGAACTATAGAACATTACTATAGAATACTATAGGGAATTAGAACTATAGAACATTACTATAGAATACTATAGGGAATTAGAACTATAGAACATTACTATAGAATACTATAGGGAATTAGAACTATAGAACATTACTAAAGGGAATTAGGACTATAGAACAGTACTATAGGGAATTAGAACTATAGAACATTACTATAGAATACTATAGGGAATTAGAACTATAGAACATTACTATAGAATACTATAGGGAATTAGAACTATAGAATATTACTATAGAATACTATAGGGAATTAGAACTATAGAACATTACTATAGAATACTATAGGGCATTAGAACTATAGAACATTACTATAGAATACTATAGGGAATTAGAACTATAGAACAATACTAAAGGGAATTAGAACTATAGAACATTACTATAGGGAATTAGAACTATAGAACATTACTATAGAATACTATAGGGCATTAGAACTATAGAACATTACTATAGAATACTATAGGGAATTAGAACTATAGAACATTACTATAGAATACTATAGGGAATTAGAACTATAGAACATTACTATAGAATACTATAGGGAATTAGAACTATAGAACATTACTATAGAATACTATAGGGAATTAGAACTATAGAACATTACTATAGAATACTATAGGGAATTAGAACTATAGAACATTACTATAGAATACTATAGGGAATTAGAACTATAGAACATTACTATAGAATACTATAGGGAATTAGAACTATAGAACATTACTATAGAATACTATAGGGCATTAGAACTATAGAACATTACTATAGAATACTATAGGGAATTAGAACTATAGAACATTACTAAAGGGAATTAGAACTATAGAACATTACTATAGGGAATTAGAACTATAGAACATTACTATAGAATACTACAGGGAATTAGAACTATAGAACATTACTATAGAATACTATAGAACATTACTATAGAATACTATAGGGAATTAGAACTATAGAACATTACTATAGAATACTATAGGGCATTAGAACTATAGAACATTACTATAGAATACTATAGGGAATTAGAACTATAGAACATTACTAAAGGGAATTAGAACTATAGAACATTACTATAGGGAATTAGAACTATAGAACATTACTATAGAATACTACAGGGAATTAGAACTATAGAACATTACTATAGAATACTATAGAACATTACTATAGAATACTATAGGGAATTAGAACTATAGAACATTACTATAGAATACTATAGGGAATTAGAACTATAGAACATTACTATAGAATACTATATGGCATTAGAACTATAGAACATTACTATAGAATACTATAGGGTATTAGAACTATAGAACATTACTATAGAATACTATAGGGAATTAGAACTATAGAACATTACTATAGAATACTATAGGGAATTAGAACTATAGAACATTACTATAGAATACTATAGGGCATTAGAACTATAGAACATTACTGTAGAATACTATAGGGAATTAGAACTATAGAACATTACTATAGAATACTATAGGGAATTAGAACTATAGAACATTACTGTAGGGCATTAGATCTATAGAACATTACTATAGAATACTATAGGGAATTAGAACTATAGAACATTACTATAGAATACTATAGGGCATTAGAACTATAGAACATTACTGTAGAATACTATAGGGAATTAGAACTATAGAACATTACTATAGAATACTATAGGGAATTAGAACTATAGAACATTACTATAGAATACTATAGGGAATTAGAACTATAGAACATTACTGTAGGGCATTAGATCTATAGAACATTACTATAGAATACTATAGGGCATTAGAACTATAGAACATTACTGTAGAATACTATAGGGAATTAGAACTATAGAACATTACTATAGAATACTATAGGGAATTAGAACTATAGAACATTACTGTAGGGAATTAGAACTATAGAACATTACTATAGAATACTATAGGGCATTAGAACTATAGAACATTACTGTAGGGCATTAGATCTATAGAACATTACTATAGAATACTATAGGGAATTAGAACTATAGAACATTACTGTAGGGCATTAGATCTATAGAACATTACTATAGGGCATTAGAACTATAGAACATTACTGTAGGGCATTAGATCTATAGAACATTACTATAGGGCATTAGAACTATAGAACATTACTGTAAGGCATTAGATCTATAGAACATTACTATAGAATACTATAGGGCATTAGATCTATAGAACATTACTATAGAATACTATAGGGCATTAGAACTATAGAACATTACTGTAGGGCATTAGATCTATAGAACATTACTATAGAATACTATAGGGCATTAGAACTATAGAACATTACTGTAGGGCATTAGATCTATAGAACATTACTATAGAATACTATAGGGCATTAGAACTATAGAACATTACTGTAGGGCATTAGATCTATAGAACATTACTATAGAATACTATAGGGAATTAGAACTATAGAACATTACTATAGAATACTATAGGGCATTAGAACTATAGAACATTACTGTAGGGCATTAGATCTATAGAACATTACTATAGAATACTATAGGGCATTAGAACTATAGAACATTACTGTAGGGCATTAGATCTATAGAACATTACTATAGAATACTATAGGGAATTAGAACTATAGAACATTACTATAGAATACTATAGGGCATTAGAACTATAGAACATTACTGTAGGGCATTAGATCTATAGAACATTACTATAGAATACTATAGGGAATTAGAACTATAGAACATTACTATAGAATACTATAGGGAATTAGACCTATAGAACATTACTGTAGGGCATTAGATCTATAGAACATTACTATAGAATACTATAGGGCATTAGAACTATAGAACATTACTGTAGGGCATTAGAACTATAGAACATTACTATAGAATACTATAGGGCATTAGAACTATAGAACATTACTGTAGGGCATTAGATCTATACCTGTCCAATCCGTTTAGACCAGTGCCATACTGAAGTATGGAAAACAATCCTGATAATTACCTGACAGTTTGTCTAGTTTTCCTGTAGTAGATGTTCTGATCTCATCCTGATACTGTGCTTTACTAACACTGGGATCTCTGAACCAGTGGGGTTCATTTAACACCACACGGGGTGACAGATTATCTGTGGGCTATCTGGTGATCTTGTCTGAACCTCTGATCAAGTCAAGTTATTGCTAGTTCTATCTCTGGTCCAGGATGTTAGTGTATGTTCCTTCACTAACCCACACAGCCACACTAATGCCTGGGACCAAAGCTACTCTATTCCTTGGGGAGCCACAGTGCCCGAATGGCGCCCCCTTGTGATTGTAATGTCCCCTCTTGCAGGTAACACAACATATCACATCTTTCGGGAGTTCTCGCTCATGGCGTCCCACCAGCCCGAGAAGCTAAAGAAGAGAATACACTTCAACAACTGCCAGACGTAGTCCATGATGACATCAAAACATACTTCAGCCACTGCCTGAGGTAGTCAAAGACTCCTAACTTGAGTCAGACTCTGAAGTGACTTACTAACAAGTCTCTGTGTCCTACACCTGAGATCTATTTAGGTAGAGCACCGCCATCAAGACAGATCTATTTGGGTAGAGCACCATCAAGACAGATCTATTTAGGTAGAGCACCATCAAGACAGATCTATTTAGGTAGAGAACCACCACCAAGACAGATCTATTTAGGTAGAGAACCACCACCAAGACAGATCTATTTAGGTAGAGAACCACCACCAAGACAGATCTATTTAGGTAGAGAACCACCACCAAGACAGATCTATTTAGGTAGAGCACCATCAAGACAGATCTATTTAGGTAGAGCACCATCAAGACAGATCTATTTAGGTAGAGAACCACCACCAAGACAGATCTATTTAGGTAGAGAACCACCACCAAGACAGATCTATTTAGGTAGAGAACCACCACCAAGACAGATCTATTTAGGTAGAGAACCACCATCAAGACAGATCTATTTAGGTAGAGAACCACCACCAAGACAGATCTATTTAGGTAGAGAACCACCACCAAGACAGATCTATTTAGGTAGAGCACCATCAAGACAGATCTATTTAGGTAGAGAACCACCACCAAGACAGATCTATTTAGGTAGAGAACCACCACCAAGACAGATCTATTTAGGTAGAGAACCACCACCAAGACAGATCTATTTAGGTTGAGAACCACCACCAAGACAGATCTATTTAGGTAGAGAACCACCAAGACAGATCTATTTAGGGAGAGCACCATCAAGACAGATCTATTTGGGTAGAGCACCACCATCAAGACAGATCTATTTAGTTAGAGCACCACCATCAAGACCACCATTTTTCTTCAATCAGTTTTGATATAAAGATTTCAGTGGGTGTCCTGGTGTTCTCCTAGCACGCGATCATTGCTCTCAGTTCCATTACATTACACACAAGAGTCATCATTGGACGAAGGCGTCTACTGTACGGGAAAGTTTTGTTAAGAGTCGCGACGCTCGGGCTGAACATTTAACACGCATCGTTTGCGGTACGGTTTTGCAAGCATAAGGACCTTATCTTTATTTATTTTTAAAGGTTAAATTGATACACACCTTTTATAGGGTTCACACACGGTCGTATCTCCATTTAAGCACTAGTTTAGGGAAAACATACGGAAGACAGAGTGGACTACCTGTGCTAGTTAGTTATCTGCGTCTCAGAACATCTGTGTGTAAATGGAAGATGACACACGGTGTTGTCACTGAAAAATACTGTCGGCTGCAACTGTGTTGAAACCGGTTAAAACGGAGTACAGTGTTTCTTTTGTGTATTTTGCATTTGGGAAATTACTTAGAGGGAATTCATGTTTCTAGAACCGTACTGCAATTGAGGATCGATTCAGGTTTGGATTGGATTTGGGTTCCAGAACCACTTCTCCTTTAAACAGAACATGTAAGGTCATTGGACTAAGGAGTAACGTTAGGTTTATTTAGTTTATTATTGGGCGATTGTTCCCTTAGTTAGGGAGAGTGAAAAATAGCAATTTCAATTCATGCTTGATTATGTATTACTGTTTGTACAGACACACACAAAGGTACAGACACATGCACACTGCATACATTATGATATTGTTGTATGGTGGTATTAAACATTTTGTACTGTAGATATGTAGTGGTGTAATAATGTTATTTGATGTACTGTTTTATCTCTTGTTTTATATGTAATGTATGTGCTTTAATGTGTTTGGACCCCAGGAAGAGTAGCTGTTGCCTTGGCAGGAACTAATGGGGATCCATAATAAACCCCAGGAAGAGTAGCTGCTGCCTTGGCAGGAACTAATGGGGGATCCATAATAAACCCCAGGAAGAGTAGCTGCTGCCTTGGCAGGAACTAATGGGGATCCATAATAAACCCCAGGAAGAGTAGCTGCTGCCTTGGCAGGAACTAATGGGGATCCATAATAAACACCAGGAAGAGTAGCTGCTGCCTTGGCAGGAACTAATGGGGATCCATAATAAACCCCAGGAAGAGTAGCTGCTGAATTGGCAGGAATTAATGGGGATCCATAATAAACCCCAGGAAGAGTAGCTACTGCCTCGGCAGGAACTAATGGGGATCCATATTAAACCCATGGAAGAGTAGCTGCTGCCTTGGCAGGAACTAATGGGGATCCATAATAAACCTCAGGAAGAGTAGCTGCTGAATTGGCAGGAACTAATGGGGATCCATAATAAACCCCAGGAAGAGTAGCTGCTGAATTGGCAGGAACTAATGGGGATCCATAATAAATACACATACAGTACAGATAAAATGTGTCCTATATACAAGATAGAAAGTGTGTGTATATATATATATATATTCAGACAAATTGTAATTTTGCAACAAACAGGTGGAAATAAATGGGGCTATAAAATAATTGAAACGTCTGTTGGTCGTTCTTCTACATTCGATTCGGATTATTTAATACAGTTCAATGATTTAGACACACCGACTGTATACATCATACATGGCGGCAGGTAGCAATTGGGCCAATAACCCTGAGAGGTTGCTGGTTCGAATCCCAGAGCGGACTTGGTGAAAAATCTGTTGATGTGCCCTTGAGCGTGACACTTAACCCTGTAAGACGCTTTTAATAAGACAGCAGAGAGGGCCCTCTGGTGGTCATTTGATTTGTCATCTATAATTTTGTAGGCCGACACATGACCCATGTCATACCCAGTGAATGATATATGATGATGTCTAGGATCATACCCAAACTGTCCATCCTATCACTGTTAATGAGAGAAGAAGAAGAAGAAGAAGAAGAAGAAGAAGAAGAAGAAGAAGAAGGAGAAGAAGAAGAAGGAGAAGAAGAAGAAGGAGAAGAAGAAGAAGAAGAAGGAGAAGAAGGAGAAGAAGAAGAAGAAGGAGAAGAAGGAGAAGAAGAAGAAGAAGAAGAAGAAGAAGGAGAAGAAGAAGGAGAAGGAGAAGAAGAAGGAGAAAAAGAAGGAGAAGAAGAAAAATGTATCGTACTAAAGGTTCAAGGTCCATTTATACGAAAAACAGTCTGAAACATGTTGTCAAAGTTGAACAAACAAACACCGATAATCAAAGTCAACATATACCTTAGTACAATCAACCACCCCTAAATAATTATCTTCAAGAAAGACAGTTTAGTCCTCAAAACACACTTTCAGGTACAAGAAAATGCTCTCATCCTGCAGAAAAGAGGTGGTTTTATACTCACTTTGCATGTTCACCACTAATTAGTCCCCTGGGAAACATAGACCGAAACCATGGTTCCTACCTTGTACCATGAAGTAGCCTATCCTACACTAGACAGACTCTTTTCACGCCACTTTTGATAAAAAGGGATTTTCACATTAGGTTAGAAAAGCATTTTTGCTAACCCTAACCCTTTTCCTAATCTTAACCTCCTAACCGGTCACGTTAATTCTCCTAACATGCTACGATAAAGTCACTTCAGTATTAAAGTAGCATGAAAATAGTGTTCGCCTAACCTATAAATCAACCCTGAATAACAGGTCTGTATATCGTCAAAATACCACAAGCCTCTATTAGAACAATAATCATTACAGTTGAATAGTATTCTCATTCTGGGTCAAGTGACACACCTCAATTAACAACTAACATTGATTGCCCTTTATTCACGTTATATATAAAACATAAGATGCATACATTTAGTGTGTATTATTCAGTCGGATCCTTTACTTATGAAGAAGAAGGAAAAAAACGATTTAGAATGACAAAATGATGTTAAATTAACTCTAAATAGACTATTTGTACACTTTACACGCTTTGCTTTGGATTGCACATAGTTTATTTGTATTAATCAAATTGTAAAACTATAAGTAATGTTTTTGCATGATTCAATTTGTTTGGATAAATTATATTTTTATATGACTGTTGCAATGTAACTATTGCACAATGAGTTTATAACTGTGGTGACAACATTGTAACAACAAGTGCAGAGGGCATGTGTATCACTCCCCCTTACTGTAGATTAGACATGGTGAAACACGCAGGCGAAGCGATTACCGTTCTCCTAGCAGCAGGATATTATGCTGGCAGCACGATGACGTTTTATATATATATATATATATATATATAAGAGTCCCCTGCAAAGACATGCTAAACTGAGAATATCGATTTTTTTTTTACGGATGCGGTACAACTGCTTTTCACATAATCGCAAACACCTTTAAAAAAATAAATTGATAATTTTTACATGGAAAAACAGATAGTTCCCCCAAAAATCTAAAGGACGTTTGTTCTGAAGTGTCTGTTCTATATCTGAGAGATACAATAAAGATCAGGAAATATTTTGTTTTGTTTATGTATTTAACCCCTTGTTTTAGGCACTAAACTACCTCCATATATACTTCCCATTCATTTTTAAAAACTGGTATCTGGCTACCTTCAGACTAGTCTTTTGAGGATCCTAGAGCAAAACAACCGACATGTAAGTGGACGTGAGAGACTCCCCTTTCAAACAGAGTGTGTAGCCCAGATGGTTCAGAGGTTGGCAGATTGGATGTACCTACTTCAGAAAAGTCCCATGGCCATAAAACAAAACGGAGAACACCATCATGTTCGTGAGAATCATCTTTCCGGGGGGGTCATAATAGTTTTTTATAATTGTATTTATTTATTTCACCTTTATTTAACCAGGTAGGCTAGTCGAGAACAAGTTCTCATTTACAACTGGGACCTGGCCAAGAATAAAGCTATGCAGTGCGACACAAAACATGTCTCATGACACAACTCCTGGCTCTGCCATCTTTTTATTTATTTATGGGTATATATATATATTTATTAACAACAAATCAGTACAGAAAGTACATGAGGGAACACCAGTATATTTAGATTATAAACAATTGACAATCTGCCACCTTCCACTTTCACAATGCGGAAGGACAACGTCGGCGGAAGTATTTGATTGATACGTCACCGGTGCAACAAAAAAAATATAAAAATAAAAGTTCATTGTTTGTGCTGCTGGCAGAATAACGTTACTAGTCCCAAAACGTCGGTGTTTGTTTTTTTAGTAGCCCGTATTCACGATTTGTGGAAGAAAAAAAACGACTCACCATCGAGTCTTTCCACGAAGAAATAGGTATATTTCTCTAATCGAATGATTTATGTTCAGTTTTTTGTTGTTGTTTTGTTTAGAGGCTAACGTTAGCTAGCTAGCTAATAATGTCGACGCAACGGCCTAGTTAGTTACAGCGATAGCATCAGCTGCTAGCTAGCCGTTTCTTCCTATCGGTCCATTTTATTTTAATTGACCAGTTAGCTATCTAGGTTCGTGGCAAGCAGCTGATTAAGTAGCTAGCACAACGTTTTTAATAGCTTAACACATTAGTTGTTTATAATCGGAGGTTTTCAGCGAACCACGCGTAACCTTGACGCTGGAAATATATATATATTTCGGTTTTCCGGTTACCTAACCAGCACTCAGTCAGAGCTAACGTTAGCCACCAACCCATGGAGATACAGTATGTGTCTGCTAGCTACATATAGGATTAATAAATCCCCCCTCCTCTCGGTTGGTTTACCTTCCTTAGTAACTTACTAGCTAATTTATCTAAAAATTGCGATATTTCCAGGTACGTAAGACCGTAAACTCGCTCGTCTCGTTGATCATTCCTTGGTGTCGGTTCTTCATCAAGTACCATATAAATGTCAATGAGCGTCATCCGATATAATGTAACTTAGAATTCAGGTACTGATTATGCCAATCAAGCTAGTTGGCGACCTAACAAATCCTGTTAACTCGTATCAGTCATTCTATTAAGTAGTTTTACAGCACTGCACTGTGTGTGTGTGTCTCAGCATTGGAGAAGTGCCATTTGTTTAGCCTTACGTAATCCGTGGCATTCAATATGTTGACAGATTTTTATTATCCATAATATTCCCATTGATACCTGCTTCTTATGATAATTTGGGTCCCAAGTCACCTGCTTCAAGATGAGGTGTGAGCTAGTATTTTTTTTACATTTTTAATCCATGACTCAAAGGAAAACGGATTAATACACAGTTAATCTAATCCTTGTAAAGATGATTAATGATGTATTGTAATTTGTGTGTGGTGTCTGTCTAAGGAACTCTCTGCCTGTAGATGAACAACCACGGGAATAAGAGGGCACCGACCACAGCCACCCAGAGACTAAAGCAGGACTACCTCAGGATAAAGAAAGACCCTGTGCCTTACATCTGTGCTGAACCCCTACCATCCAACATCCTCGAATGGTAAGGGCTCTCGCTCTCACATATCGATAGAGCCTCTCAGAGGAGGAGTGCTGATCTAGGATCAGGTCCCCCTGTGCATTACTTATTCATTATGATCTAGAAGGGGGGGGTTGTCTGATCCTATATCAGAACTCCTACTCTGATGCTTTTTTAATTTTGGCCCACGCTGTTTAAGAGCTGAGTCTCGATACTTTTCAATCCTCGCCTGGTCTCTTCTCTCTCTCTCTCCTTCATCTGCACTGATATGAAAACAGGATTGGTGAAAATAGTGGAGGATGGTGATTGCTTGCTGTGAATCTGACTATTGAGATGCACCCGAGGTCTCTTTAGAGAATGTGATGAATGAACAGGATCTTTATAGTATGAATAAATAGTACCCTTGTTGTTAGCCAAATCAGTCATGGGTCTTCTTAGTTGTTCACCAATTGCGTTTTCCATGATGTGATTTTCTCCCCCTCTCTCTCCAGGCACTATGTTGTTCGAGGTCCTGAGAAAACCCCATACGAAGGTAGATAAATGCACTTTTACATATAGTACAGTACTCTGAATAATATAACTTTAAATTGAGGCTCTCCAACCCAGTTCCTGGAAAGCTAACCTCCTGTAGGTTTTTGCTCCAAGCCCAGTTGTAAACTAGCCTGATACATCTCCTCAACCAGCTAATTATTAGAATTAGGTGCTCTAGATTAAGTTTGAGGTGAAAACCTATAGGACGGTTTCTCTCCAGGAACATGTTTGGAGAGCCCTGATTTAAATGATCTCATACTAACTGGTGTTATATTGACATTTTTTAAATTCTGTGTCTGACTAAATTGACAATATTGTTGTTACAGTATATTGTAATTTAATTTATTGAATGTCTTGATTCTTTGTTCCACAGGGGGATATTATCATGGCAAACTAATATTCCCTCGGGACTTCCCCTTTAAACCACCCAGCATCTACATGATCACACCTAACGGGAGATTTAAGTGTAACACACGGTAAGAATCAAATTAAAATCACATTCTAGGGAGTTTTTCCCTGGTTCCTCTCTAGGTTCCTCTCTAGGTTCCTCTCTAGGTTCCTCTCTAGGTTCCTCTCTAGGTTCCTCTCTAGATTTCTGCCTTATCTAGGGAGTCTTTCTATCTCAGAGCCTGGTTCCTCTATACCCGGTACAGCCAGAAGAGGACTGGTAACCTGTCAGAGCCTGGTTCCTCTCTAGTTTCCTTCCTAGGTTCCTGCTTTTCTAGGGATTTTTTTCTAGCCACTGTGCTTCTGGATTGCTTGCGCTCTGAGGTTTTAGGCTGGGTATATGGAAAGCACATGTGACAACTAAAAAGGGCTTTAAAAACTACATTTGATTGATTGAATTACCCAGAAGATGTGATTGAACCAATGACCAGGGCTGGGGTAAATTCCAGAAAATTCAGAAAATAAACCAAATTCCATATTTTTCTCATTGAAGAGAATTAAAATAGGAATTTCAGTGTACATCCTGAATTGAAATTGAATTGACCCCAACCCTACTAACACAATTAAGTACAATCTTCAGTACATATCCTAAATGGATGTAATTTAATCTCAGGGTTTAAACTATGGAACTACGGTATTTTCTGTTAAATCATTGCATCTGTTTTTCATGCTGTCTTTTCCTGAGTGCTGCGGTGACTGAGTGTGTCATGCTGTATCTCTCCCCCCCCCAGGTTATGTCTGTCCATCACTGATTTCCACCCGGACACGTGGAACCCAGCCTGGTCCGTCTCCACCATCCTGACTGGTCTGCTCAGCTTCATGGTGGAGAAAGGCCCTACTCTGGGCAGCATCGAGACCTCTGACTACACTGTGAGTTCATATTGACAATGTAATTTATTATTCTGTGTGTGTTGTATCAGTTGATTAGACGGGGGGCTATGGATACAAGGGATCCATCCTTGAGATCAAAAGGATTTGGAACCATGGTGTAATACAATTCTATTGTTTACAAACAATGGAGTTAAAAACCAGCTTCTATTTGGGTTCTGATGGGGCACAACAGTTGAACTAAAAGCTCATGAAAGCCTTTACAGTATAAAGTTATATTCTTCAACAATCAATGGCTATATATATATATATATATATATCATTAATTTAAAAGGTTTTTAAAAACTTGATGTAGCAATGGACGATTGTCCCTTTTTTTAATGTTAGACCATTAGAGTCCCGCGGCTTTAAATCATTCAGCTTATAAAGCCTTCGTAAGCACTACATAAACATGTTACAAAGCATCTATAACCATATGTCATGGTTTTATAAAGGGTTCATAAATGTGGCATAACGGTGTGTGACATAATCACCCATGTCAAATGTGACATAACCCACTATGTCGAATATGATATAAACATGCTTTACAAAGGGCGACACTACTACTACTACAACACCCTGACAGGGTCTGTCTGAAATAAGCCCCTAGCTGCTACTACTACAACACCCTGACCGGGTCTGTCTGAAATAAGCCCCTAGCTGCTACTACACCCTGACAGGGACTGTCTGAAATAAGCCCCTAGCTGCTACTACTACAACTACTACTACAACACCCTGACAGGGTCTGTCTGAAATAAGCCCCTAGCTGCTACTACTACAACTACTACTACAACACCCTGACAGGGTCTGTCTGAAATAAGCCCCTAGCTGCTACTACTACAACACCCTGACCGGGTCTGTCTGAAATAAGCCCCTAGCTGCTACTACTACAACTACTACTACAACACCCTGACAGGGTCTGTCTGAAATAAGCCCCTAGCTGCTACTACTACAACTACTACTACAACACCCTGACAGGGACTGTCTGAAATAAGCCCCTAGCTGCTACTACTACAACTACTACTACAACACCCTGACAGGGTCTGTCTGAAATAAGCCCCTAGCTGCTACTACTACAACTACTACTACAACACCCTGACAGGGTCTGTCTGAAATAAGCCCCTAGCTGCTACTACTACAACTACTACTACAACACCCTGACAGGGTCTGTCTGAAATAAGCCCCTAGCTGCTACTACTACAACTACTACTACAACACCCTGACAGGGACTGTCTGAAATAAGCCCCTAGCTGCTACTACTACAACTACTACTACAACACCCTGACAGGGTCTGTCTGAAATAAGCCCCTAGCTGCTACTACTACAACTACTACTACAACACCCTGACAGGGACTGTCTGAAATAAGCCCCTAGCTGCTACTACTACAACTACTACTACAACACCCTGACAGGGTCTGTCTGAAATAAGCCCCTAGCTGCTACTACTACAACACCCTGACCGGGTCTGTCTGAAATAAGCCCCTAGCTACTACTACACCCTGACAGGGACTGTCTGAAATAAGCCCCTAGCTGCTACTACTACAACACCCTGACCGGGTCTGTCTGAAATAAGCCCCTAGCTACTACAACACCCTGACAGGGTCTGTCTGAAATAAGCCCCTAGCTACTACTACTACTACAACACCCTGACAGGGACTGTCTGAAATAAGCCCCTAGCTACTACTACTACTACTACAAGAAATACAAAATATTGTGTGTTTGCTTTATTTGTACTATTTTCTACATTGTAGAATAATAGTGAAGACATCAAAACTATAAAATAACACATGGAATCATGTAGTAACCAAAAAAAGTGTTCAACAAATCAAAATATTTTTGAGATTCTTCAAAGTAGCCACCCTTTGCCTTGACATCTTTGTGCGCTCTTGTTCATCATTAATTTAACACATGTCGGTCATACAATATGGAAAATTTCCAGAACCCCACAGGAAAGGAAGACCCAGAGTTATCTTTGCTGCAGAGGATACGTTCATTAGAGTTACCAGCCTCAGAAATTGCAACCCAAATAAATGCTTCACAGAGTTCAAGTAACACATCTCAACATCAACTGTTCAGAGGAGACTGCTTGAATCAGGTCTTCATGGCCTAATTGCTGTAAAGAAACCTACTAAAGGACACCAATAAGAAGAAGATACTTGCTTGGGCCAAGAAACACAAGAAATGGACATTAGACCGGTGGAAATCTGTCCTTTGATCTGATGAGTCCAAATTTGAGATTTTTGGCTCCAACCGCCGTGTCTTTGTGAGATGCAAAGCTGGTGAACGGATGATCTCCGCATGTGTGGTTCCCACCGTGAGGCATGGAGGAGGAGGTTTTTTTTTTTTTTTAACCTCTATTTTACTAGGCAAGTCAGTTAAGAACAAATTCTTATTTTCAATGACGGCCTAGGAACAGTGGGTTAACTGCGTGTTCAGGGGCAGAACGACAGATTTTGTACCTTGTCAGCTCGGGGATTTGAACTTGCAACCTTTCGGGTACTAGTCCAACGCTCTGACCACTAGGCTACCCTGCCGCCCCAATGGTGTGGGGGTGCTTTGCTGGTGATACTGTCTGATTTATTTAGAATTCAAGGCACACTTAACCAGCAGGGCTACCACAGCATTCTGCAGCAATACGCCATCCCATCTGGTTTGTGCTTGGTGGGACTATCATTTGTTTTTCAACAGCACAATGACCCAACACACCTCCAGGCTGTGTAAGGGCTATTTGACCAAGAAGGAGAGTGATGGAATGCTGTATCAGATGACCTGGCCTTCACAATCACCTGACCTCAACCCAATTGAGATGATTTGGGATGAGTTGGACCGCAGAGTGAAGGAGAAGCAGCCAACAAGTGCTCAGCATATGTGGGAACTCCTTCAAGACTGTTGGAAAAGCATTCCAAGTGAAACTGGTTGAGAGAATGCCAAGAGGGCAAAGCTGTCATCGAGGCAAATGGTGGCTACTTTGAATAATCTAATATCTATTTACTTTGTTGGTTACTACATGATTCCATATGTGCTATTTCATAGTGTTGATGTCTTCACTATTATTCTTCAATGTAGAAAATAGTCAAAAATAAACCTTGAAGGAGCAGGTGTGTCCAAACTTTTGACTGGTACTGTGTGGGTGTTCTATAAAGACACACAAACTGTATTCACTATTAAAGTGCATTCAGACCCTTTGACTTTTTCTGCATTCTGTTATGTTACAGCCTTTTTCTAAAATAGTTTTTTTCCCCTCATCAATCTACACACAATGCCCCATGATGATCAACCAAGAACATGTTTTTATACATTTTTGCAAATGTATTGAATATTAAAAACACATCACATTTCCATAAGTATTCAGACCCTTTACTCGGTACTTTGTTGAAGCCCCTTTGGCAGTGATTACAGCCTGGAGTCTTCTTGGGTATGTTGCTACAAGCTTGACACACCTGTATTTGGGGAGTTTCTCTCATTCTTCTCTGCAGATCCTCTCAAGCTCTGTCAGGTTGGATGGAGAGCGTTGCTGCACAGCTATTTTCAGGTTCCCCATAGATTTTAGATTGAGTTCAAGTCCGAACTCTGGCTGGGCACTCAAGGACATTCAGAGACTAGTACCGAAGCCACTCCTGCGTTGTCTTGGCTGTGTGCTTAAGGTCGTTGTCCTGTTGGAAGGTGAACCTTCGCCCCAGTCTGAGGTTCTGAGTGCTCTGAAGCAGGGTTTCATCAAGGACCTCTCTGTACTTTGCTTCGTTCATCTTTGCCTCGATCATCTTTCCTTCCATCCTGACTCATCTCCCAGTCCCTGACGCTAAAAAACATCACGATGCTGCCACCACCACCATGCTTCACTGTAGGGAAGGTGCCAGGTTTCAGGCCAAAGAGTTCAGTCTTGGTTCATCAGACCAGAGATTCATGCCTTTCACGGAGTGGCTTTCACCTGCCCACTGAACCCTGAAGGCCTGATTGGTGGAGTGTTGCAGACATGGTGGTCGTTCTGGAAGGTTCTCCTAGTTCCATAGAGGAACTCTGTCAGAGTGACCATCGGGTTCTTGTTCACCTCCCTGACCAAGGCCCTTGTCTCCCGATTGCTCAGTTTGACCGGGCGGCCAGCTCTAGGAAGAGTCTTGGGGGTTCCAAACTTCTTCCATTTAAGAATGATGGAGGCCACTGTGTTCTTGGGAACCTTCAATGCAGCAGAAATATTTTTGTTACCCCTCACCAGATCTGTGCCTCGACACAATCCTGTCTCGGGGCTCTATGGACAATTCCTTCGACCTCGTGGCTTGGTTTTTTTCTCTTACATGCACTGTCAACTGTGGGAACTTATATAGACTAGTGTGTGCTTTTCCAAATCATGTCATATCAATTGAATTTACCATAAGTGGACTCTAGTCAAGTTGTTGAAACATCTCAAGGATGATCAATGGAAACAGGACGCACCTGAGCTCAATTTAAAGTCTCATAGCAAAGAGTCTGAATACTTATGTAAATAAGGTATTTCAGTTCTTTATTTTTAATAAACGTTAAAACATTTCAAAAACCTGTTTTTGCTTTTCCATTATGGGGTATTGTGTTTAGATTGATTCAGGATTTATATTTAATCCATTTTAGAATAAGGTTGTAACTTAACAAAATATGGAGAAATTCAAAGGGTCTGAATACTTTATGTATGTATAGCCGTTCCTGTAGACTATTGCGCTAACGCCAGTTAGCATTGGCTTGTGAAACTACATTGAATTTCCTTAATCCTGGACACGGAGACAAATAAAAATTGTATCCATGAGTTCATTCACCTCTGGAGAGAAGTATATCAAATACTTACTTGCCAAAATCTTGAGCTATCCCTTTAAGATTAATGTTCTGACAAAATCCTGAGCTAATCCCTAGGAACAGTGGGTTAACTGCCTGTTCAGGGGCAGAACGACAGATTTTGTCAGCTCGGGGATTTGAACTTGCAACCTTTCGGTTACTAGTCCAATGCTCTAACCACTAGGCTACACTGCCGCCCCACCTTTCAGATGAATGTTCTGACAAAATCCCGAGCTTTCCCTTTACGATGAATGTTCTGACAAAATCCCGAGCTATCCCTTTAAGATGAATGTTCTGACAAAATCCCGAGCTATCCCTTTAAGATGAATGTTCTAACTTTAAGTCACTCTGGAAAAGATGTAAATGTAATTCAAATTGTTGGTTCTTTTGGTTATTTATTGTTTTTGTTTATTTCCTCCAGAAACGACAGCTGTCAGCCCAGAGCTTGGCTTTCAACCTAAAGGAGAAGGTTTTCTGTGAATTGTTTCCTGATGCCGTTGATGTGAGTCTGCATGGAAATCATTTACTAAAGACGGATACCATAACAAAGACTGATTACCACTATGACAATAAACAAGACTGATAATACTATGACAATAAACAAGACGGATAATGCTATGACAATACACTAGACTGATAATACTATGACAATACACTAGACTGATAATACTATGACAATACACTAAAGACGGATAATGCTATGACTAAACTAAAAAGCAGCATATACTAGAGCAGTATTTCTGAACCTCGGCCCCCCCCCTGGGTACAAGTTCTGTTTTTTGCTGCTAGCTCTACAGCTGATTCACTGTGGGGAAACCCGACACGAGATCACAATTTCATCCACTGAGTGGATTCTATTACTGGCTTATTTTGACTGCAGGCTTTCATCGTTTTCCACTTCGTCTCTCCCTGACTACTGGCTCGTCCCTGCTCCACCCCTCGTCCCTGCTCCACCCCTCGTCCCTGCTCCATTTCTGCCTCCTCTCTCTCTATCCTCGCTCCCCTGTCCATCCATCCCTCAATCTTTCTCCATCCCTCCCTCTCTCTCCAGGAGATAAAGCAGAAACAGAAGGCCCAGGAGGAATTGAGTGCCCGTCCCCTCCCCCTCCCCGACGTGGTTCCTGATGGCGACCCTCAACACGGCAACTACGGAATCCCCGCCCTCAACGGAGGCCACGGCCCTCTGGGCCCCGCTAACCCCGCCCCCGGCCTCCAGCAGGCCAATCGGAACCACGGACTGCTGGGCGGCGCCTTGGCCAACCTGTTTGTGATTGTAGGGTTCGCGGCGTTTGCCTACACAGTGAAGTACGTGCTGCGGAGCATCGCCCAGGAGTGAGAGAGGAGAGATGAAGGAGAGCAGAGGGTCAGCTACAGGACTATTGTATGATTTAAACACATTATTGATAGAAATTCTGAGCCACCCCCCTGAAGGAGGGATGGAGAAGCAGGTGGGGGGGTTTGGGGTGGGGGGGGACTGGGACAGGGTTGTTTGGGATCACGGTTGTTGATCCACTCTGTGCTTTCGGTGGTTATGACCTAATACCAGGTAGAAGAAGTGCTTGGCTCATGGGTTGACCGCTGGCTCAGAACATTTTCAAGTAATTGTTCTTCTCTGCCTATTTACTCTGAAGCCACTGTATTGTTAGTGTTCTGTGTGCTAGATACATTTTCAATCTATTGTGCCGCCATATTGGTGGGTCCCTGGGAAAAAAAAGGAAAAAAAGAAGAAAAAAAATCATGTGGATTTTGGAACCATGTTTTCATTCTGCCTCTTCCTGCTCCACAAAGTATGTCTTAAGTGGGGATAGCTAGCCCTCTGTTGCCCGGGAAACAAGGTTCAGACTCACTTGGGTAAGTGTTGCCCTTCTGTCCTGTGTCACCTTAGACAGGTAAGACAGTCTCTTCTCCCCCCCCCTCTCCCAGGTGTCCTGAGAAACACACAGGAAGGAGTCTGTGTAATATAATGTCAATGAAACCCTGGCTTTTAAGTAAGCTCATCACAACAAGAGAACCTGTTTTATTCAAACCCCCCCCCCAGGTTTTCGGGACTGAGTCCTAAATCAGTTGTCACTGTGTGTTTAGCAAATACAACAAGGTAGATCTCTGAGTGTGTGTGTGTGTGTGTGTCCCCCAAATGGCCCCCTTTTCCCTTTTCTAGTGCACTACTTTTGACCAGGACCTACAGGGCTCTGGTCTAAAGTACCGCACTATATAGGGGATAGGGTGCCATTTGGGACACCAGCTCAGTCAGTCTGTCTGCTGTGGCTTTTTCCCCAAAATGGCTGACCCCCCCGGGTGTCTTCTTCAGAATGCATCCATAATACCATTGTCACGCTTCATTCACCATCTTGTCTGGTTGAAACCAAATACACGACTCTTAGGTTTGGCCCGTTTTTAATCACTGACAATGCTGTCGTTTTTCATGGGGTTAGTTTGGAAAAGGTTGGGGGTTGTAGGATAATGAGGAAGTTGTTTGAAATTCCGTAAGTCATTGGTCGTGGGATATGTGTCACATAAGAATGGAAGACGCAGGGGACTGAACCGATTAGCTGGCCTTAGAGCA
This sequence comes from Oncorhynchus masou masou, assembly GCF_036934945.1. Lineage (NCBI taxonomy): Eukaryota > Metazoa > Chordata > Actinopteri > Salmoniformes > Salmonidae > Oncorhynchus > Oncorhynchus masou. The sequence goes on from NC_088217.1 coordinate 6,347,876, forward strand.
TGTTGTCTGTCTGTCTTTACAATGCTACTGACCCACTCAAACATTTTGAAAAGAGAAGTATGGACATGGTGGATAGGTTAACTATAGTAGTGGAATAAAATTAGGTTATATAGTAACCTATTTAAATAGTTATCTCAAGGAAGTTGATTCTGCCTAATATACATTTTAATTCTACTGAAACAAAATATGCACTCGACATGTAAAAGGTTGGTTTCATAAAAGATGCCAGACCGGTTCCATATGTACAAGTGTTTCTCAAAAATGTTGGGCACAAATGTGTTTACATCCGTGTTAGTTAGCATTTCTTCTTTTGCCAAGTGGCATATCAAGAAGCTGATTAAACAGCATGATCATTCCACAGGTTCACCTTGTGCTGGGGTCAATAGAAGGCCACTCTCTAAAATGTGCAGTTTTGTCACACAAAGCAATGCCACAGATGTCTGAAGTTTTAAGGGAGCGTGCAATTGGCATGCTGACTACAGGAATCTCCACCAGAGTTCCTGCCAGAGAATTGAATGTTCAATTCTCTACCATAAGCCGCCTCAATGTCGTTTTTTTTGGGGGGGGGCTGTACGTCCAACTGGCCTCACAACCACAGACCGTGTGTAACAACGCCAGCCCGGGATCTCCACATCGTCTGAGACCAGCCACCCGGATCGCTGGTGAAACTGAGTATTTCTGTCTGTAATAAAGCTCTTTTGTGGGGAAAAACTCATTCTGATTGGTTGGGCCTGGCTCCCCAGTGGGGTGGACCTATGCCCACCCATGGCTGTGCCCCTACCAAGTTAAGTGAAATCCATAGATTAGGGCCTAATGAATTTATTTCAATTTGACTGATTTCCTTATATGAACTGTAACTTTGAAATTGTTGCATGTTGTTTTTTTTCTTCTTCAGTATAGCTAAATTCCCCATTTTAAAATACCATGTCAACCTACCTGTGTGTTTGGTAAAGCTGATATCTGTTTATGTTTGGGTGAGTTTCAATGCGTGCTGTGGGTCATTGCATTGGTCATTAGGCTTGTCTTTAAACCGTGACATCAAAAAGACAGACTGCGTCTGACTAGAGCACGAAATAGGAAATGGGGTAGGAGATATGAGTTGACTCGTCTCTCGGCTGGTGTTTTGTTGTCAGTCAACCCAACCCGTGAGCCAAGGCAGTTAAGTCCAGCACCTGTCAATCTCCCTAGTTGCGCTGAGACGGGGATCTCCAAGGTGCTTGGCTGACCATTTTTTTTAACAACACATCGCTCTATATAGACCCCAATGAGGAGATAACAGTCTGTATAGGCCCCAATGAGACAACAGTCTGTATAGGCCCCAATGAGGAGACAACAGCACATGGAGAAGTAAACCTTTGTGTTTAATATGGATATTTTATTTTATATAATAGTAGCCATGGTGTGGCAGTCTGTTAGATCGGGAACCAGCTTTCTTGTCCCTAGCAGTGTACAAAATGGCACCTTATTCCATATCTTGTTCGCTACTTTTGACCAGAGCCTTTGCAAAGGTTTAAGGAATAGGGTGTAATTTGGGACATATCCCGTCTTGCCAAACAGGACAGGGTTGAGAGAAGAGCTGGTTAATGTGAAAACACACCAGCACCTCCCTGGCTAGTAGAATTACTCATTTACATTGCATTTAGTGCAGATTGTTCTACAGTGTAGCCTACTTTTGACTTCAGAAAGCAGAAGAAAAGAAATCTGTTCAGATAATAGCAGAAGACTTGACAAAGCTCTTTTTGTGTCTTGTTCTGGCCCTTTTTTAATGAGTTAATTTGAGATGCACAGCAAAGCACACAAATTCCACACGCTTCATAATTATCTCCTTTTGAAATTGTATGTTTTCATAGTTGATGCAAATAAATGTACCCCGCCATTTTAGAGAATACGTTTGGTGGTTATTATTGGTGTGTGTGTTAAATGGAACCCAGTGCCAGCGAGAGATGAAGATCACGCCATCTTTGAAATGACAGTCACAACATTTTTAAGTTGGCATTTTAGTGAATTGACCGGTATGTGTGTTTGTAGGAACTTCCAATCCACAACAGCAGAGTAGATCTCTCAGTTTACTTCCTTTTTGAGTTATAAGGGTGCAAAGCCTCATTTGAATATATCTTCGTCTTTCACATTATTTGTATTTATTATGGATTCCCATTATCCGTTGCGAAGGCTACTCTTCCTGGGGTCCAGCAAAAAAAAATATTTTTTACTAGGCAAGTCAGTTAAGAACAAATTCTTATTTTCAATGATGGCCTAGGAACAGTGGTTTAACTGCCTGGTCAGGGGGCAGAACGACAGATTTGTACCTTGTCAGCTCGGGGGTTTGAACTTGCAACCTTCTGGTTACTAGCCCAACGCTCTAACCACGAGGCTACCCTGCCGCCCCCCTCATTTCAAATGAAGGCAGTTATATATTTTTTAACATTACAATACATTATGGCGGTGCAGTGTGAAAGCCAATCTCTGTTGGAATCCAGTTTGCAGGAAGATATCTCTCACAACTTGCATCTTGAATTAGTTTCAGAGTAGGACAGAAAATACAAAGACTACATACACACACCATGTAAACTGGAACGAATTGTCTCACTAACGGTTGCTATAAATCGAACCACTTATAGATTGGATTAGTTTAAGGGGGGTGGGGGGGGGAACGTTTCTTAGTGCTGAACGATTAGTGCTTTTTGAGGTCGATGATCACGTTCGTCGTCCCCGTCCCCCTGGGGTTTTGATTATTTGGATTGAGCGCTGTAACACAGAATAAAACTATTTTACGAAAGGCCCCTTGTTAACCATTTATTCACATTACTTTTATAAAATATTTATGTTGTGTATATTACTATTATTTGAATTCCAAGTCCTCATCTCTATAGAGCTGCTGTCTACGCTGTCTGACAAAATCACGACTTTAGTCGTTCTTCAAAGTAAATAAGGCATACTTCTATGACTGCTGAATACAAGCCATCAACGACAACTCCCTACTACATAGCACAGTTCTGTCTGGATCTGCATAGTTTCTCTAGAGAGAAAATAATGTGCGTATTGAGCTTACAGAAGAAAATAAACTGAACAAAATGGAATTCAAATAATTGAACCGATATCAGTCAATTAGTTGTTTAAACTGCAAAAAAATAACAGACATTTCGGTTAATCTCTCACCACTGACGTTTCTGATCTTTGTGTAGCAGAAGATTGAAAACAATCAATGTACATGCGAAAACACAGATAGTGGAACAAACATTTTTTTTTTTTTTTTTTATCCACCTGCAACAGACCATGCTGAGAAATATAACAGAGGCCCCTCCCATATCTGTGGATAATTGCGTAGATTTAACTCCCTGTTTCTGGTTACTCTTAATTTATTTATTTTTATTTTACCTTTATTTTACTTGGCAAAGGTGAAATGCTCAAAACTTGAGAGCAATAAGCTTTTTGTGCATATGGAAAATTTCTGGGATCTTTTATTTCAGCTCAAGAACAATGGGACCAACACTTTACATGTTACGTTTACATTGCTTGTGACTATATTCACGTCACCAAATAATTTATTAAAATACATGGTTTTGGAATGGTCTACAATAGCCTCAACAGACCTCTGTAGGGTAGCGTCATGGTGTAGCCGGAGGACAGCTAGCTTCTATCCTCATCTGGGTACATTGACTTCAATACAAAACCTAGGAGGCTCTTGGGTCTCACCCCCACCATAGACTTACATGGTAATTATGACAACTTCCGGAGGACGTCCTCCAACCTATCAGAGCTCTTGCAGCATGAACTGACATGTTGTCCACCCAATCAAAGGATTAGAGAATGAATCTAGTTCTGAAAGCATAACCTAGAGCTAGCTAGCACTGTAGTGTATAAAATGTGGTGAGTAGCTGACTCAGAGAAAGATGGGAGTCACACAGTTTTAAACAAATTAATTTCTTCAGAAATTAAGGAGAAGTGAGAGAGCTATATTTATTTTTAAAAAATGTTTTACTTTCACTTAGCTAGCAAACGGAGCTAGCTAGGTTAGCTTACTCAAACACCTGGCTCAAACAAGGGATTACATGTTAGCTAGCCAGCTATGGCTATCTAACACTGGAACTTTTCCAAGTCAAGGTAAGCTTTTTTTCATTTATTGGTGAGAGAGTGCCAAGAGTGTGCAAAGCTGTCATCGAGGCAAAGGGTGGCTACTTTGAAGAATTTCAAATATAGAATATATTTGGATTTGTTTAACCACTTGTTTTTGCATTCCATAGGTGTTATTTCATAGTTTTGATATCTTCACTATTATTATACAATGTAAAAAAAAAAAAAAAAAAAACAATTAAAAACCCTTGAATGAGTTGTTCTAAAACTTTTGACCGGTAGTATAGAATAATACCAAATACCCCACCGAAGACATTCTTTAAAAAACATATATACTTGGTCATAACAGACTTTATATGGGCAAATAGAACTCATAGAATAAAGGAAAGTTTTACATCTCCCTAAGAGGAAACAATGGGTACATATTGAAGATACACAAACCCGACAATCTTTTCACGTGTCTATTTCCAAAGGATAAAGCGAAGACCATGAACAACTTTAATAGTTTAGATGACAATAAGGAAGAAAATGAAACGGATTCTACAAGAACCAATAACCCCTCCCTAAAAAACACACCCCTATGGAACAATCCTTGGATAGCTTTAACTTATTACATTGGTCCACATGGAAAAAAAGGCATAGAAACTGTAAACTACTTGGTAAGGGAAAAATAAAACGACTTAAATGACAGACTAAAAAAAGCCATTTTCGACTGACCAATGTAGATATTTTCAAATACATACAACTTAAAAGTTTCATATCACAAAATGTTGATTTTAAATATTTTGGACATCAGAGCAATTTTGATGGAATCCTATTTGAGTCAGAAAAGGATACTAATATAATAGATAAGATATACAAAACATTGAAGATTGCCTATCCAATTTACAATCTCTTAGAAAAAAAGATGAACTCTTGGTACCAAAACTTCAAAAATAACTGATATTGGCACAAGATGGAGGTGTTGGAACGTAACTAACGAAATTGAAGAGTGCATAGAACGTAACTAATGAAATTGTAAACTTAATCCACTAATGTAAATGTAAACGTAATCCAGTCATGTTTTAAGTGTAAAACGAACAATCACTCAATAAGTCATGCCTTCTGGGAATGCTATGAAGTCCAAAAGTTGGCTGTTTTTTTATTTTTACCTTTATTTAACGAGGCAAGTCAGTTAAGAACAAATTCTTATTTTCAATGATGGCCTAGGAACAGTGGGTTAACTGCCTGTTCAGGGGGCAGAATGACAGATTTTGTACCTTGTCAGCTCGGGGATTTGAACTTGCAACCTTTTGGTTACTAGTCCAATGCTCTAACCACTAGGCTACACTGCCGCCCCAAAGTTGGCTGTTAGACGGACTAAAACGCATAACGCATCACCGGGGGCAAACTACCTGCCCTCCAGGACTCCAACACCACCCGATGTCACAGGAAGGCCATAAAGATCATCAAGGACAACAACCACCCGAGCCACTGCCTGTTCACCCCGCTATCATCCAGAAGGCAAGGTCAGTACAGGTGCATCAAAGCAAAATCAAATGTATTTATATAGCCCTTCGTACATCAGCTGATATCTCAAAGTGCTCTAACAGAAACCCAGCCTAAAACCCCAAACAGCAAGCAATGCAGGTGTAGAAGCATGTTGGCTAGGAAAAACTCCCTAGAAAGGCCAAAACCTAGGAAGAAACCTAGAGAGGAACCAGGCTATGAGGGGTGGCTAGTCCTCTTCTGGCTGTGCCGGGTGGAGATTATAACAGAACATGGCCAAGATGTTCAAATGTTCATAAATGACCAGCATGGTCAAATAATAAAAATCACAGTGGCTGTCGAGGGTGCAGCAAGTCAGCATATCAGGAGTAAATGTCAGTTGGCTTTTCATAGCCGATCATTAAGAGTATCTCTACCGCTCCTGCTGTCTCTAGAGAGTTGAAAACAGCAGGTCTGGGACAGGTAGCACATCTGGTGACCAGGTCAGGATTCCATAGCCGCAGGCAGAACAGTTGAAACAGGAGCAGCAGCACGGCCAGGTGGACTGGGGACAGCAAGGAGTCATCATGCCAGGTAGTCCTGAGGCATGGTCCTAGGGCTCAGGTCCTCCGAGAGAGAGAAAGAAAGAGAATTAGAGAGAGCATACTTAAATTCACACAGGACACAGGATAAGACAGGAGAAGTACTCCAGATATAACAAACTGACCCTAGCCCCCCGACACATAAACTACTGCAGCATAAATACTGGAGGCTGAGACAGGAGGGGTCAGGAGACACTGTGGCCCCATCCGATGATACCCCAGGACAGGGCCAAACAGGAAGGATATAACCCCACCCACTTTGCCGAAGCACAGGCCGCACACCGCTAGAGGGATATCTTCAACCACCAACTTACCATCCTGAGACAAGGCCGAGTATAGCCCACAAAGATCTCCACCACGGCACAACCCGGGGGGACAGAGAGACTGGAAGGACTGAGAGACTGAAAAACAGCTCAAGGCCATCAGACTGTTAAACAGCCGCTGCTGCCAACACACTGACTCAACTCCAGCCACTTTAATAATGGAAATTGATGTTAAATGTATCACTAGCCACTTTAAACAATGCCACTTAATATAATGTTTACATACCCTACATTACTCATCTCATATGTATAATCTGTACTCTATACCATCTACTGCATCTCACCTATGCCGTTCTGTACCATCACTCATTCATATATCTTTATGTACATATTCTTTATCCCCTTACACTTGTGTGTATAAGACAGTAGTTGTGGAATTGTTCTGTTAGATTACTCGTTGGTTATTACTGCATTGTCGGAACTAGAAGCACAAGCATTTCGCTACACTCACATTAACATCTGCTAACCATGTGTCTGTGACAAATAAAATTTTATTAAAAAGTCATCTTTACATTTCTATCTGCATATTTCAAGGCATGGCAAATGAGGGTGAGGTGAGATACCCAATGGGTTGGACCATATTTTTCTAGTAAATCATTTTTGAAAAAATGTTTACATAAAAACTGGAAATCATTAAGACAGTGGATGAATCAAATGCATTATGATTTAAATTTTGCAAAAAATTAAAATGTGGGCTCACATCGAGAAATAAAGTAACACAATTTGAGGCCATGTGTGCATAGTGTTAAACGTGCTGGAAACGCCCAAGGTCTAAAGAATGAGAGGGAACGTTGGACTGAGCCAAACGGAATAGATGTGGGTGCGGTGGGAATGTGGGTGTGACGTCATTGATGTTTGTTGGAATTTGCGTGCGTCTGTCTATTAGATTCCGTCTTGTTTTCTTTTGTTTGAAAATATCTTACCAAAAAAAAAAAAGACACGCATATATCGTCTACATTCGTTTTTATTTGCCACGTTTATTAACTTACAGACACCTTAATGCATACTTTTAAAATATATTATGTTTTCTCCTTAAATGTATAACTGTCCCCACTAGGACAACCAAAATACTTCAATGCATCCTTGAAACATTTAATTTAAATAGTGTAGAATTCCAGTCATTCTTATGGAGGACTGCTACTGGCTTCAAAGTCCCTTAATGGTCAACACATAGCATCAGCAATCCAGGGTTTATATACGTCATTGGTTCAAATTCTCATCCTTAGTGGAAAGACTGTTTGAAGTGCCTTGTTCATTGAATCAAATCCTGAGACACTGATAATGCAACACAGGAAGGAGTCATAATCACTAGTGCACTGCGGTAGAAAACCACTTCATTGGAGTTTATTTTTGGACAAGTTGAAGTAGTCCCTCCCCATTTAGGTTTCTATTAAATAAGGTTTATGGCGAGGTCTTGCTGGTAACAGGAGATCTGCTGTGGCAGGTTGGAGTTGTTGTGGAAACACTGTGACAGGATGAAGACCTGTGTGTAAAATTAATTCAAACATACAGTATATAGTAATTTACTAGATGATTAATGTAAAACGTAGGTTTTAAATGGGGAGGGACTACCGTTCAGTTTAAACTACATTTTTGATTTCACTATCAATATGAGAAGTTTAGCTAACTATTGAATGAATGATAGCCTGACACAAAAGCCTGTTAACTATGATTAGCGTTGCTTAGAGTCAAGAGACAAGACACATGGACTTCTGGGTAATTTATTTGAAAACAGTGATTGGGTTGATTTGACGTTGACATTATCCTCACCAATAACCTGATTACTTAAATGCATTGTGTAACATAATGACAAGACAGTACAGTATCAAGAAAAAGACCAGTGAGTGTTTTGAAAACTATATAAACAACACCACCCAGATGAAGATATTCTGAGGTTCTCTGCAGAACCAGTAAAATATTTCCTTTAACAGCAGTAGGAACCTTCAGTCACAATAGAACACTGGGAGAGTTCCGTCCGAGAGTGAGAATGCACTTCTATCTAAACCACAGGTGACAAAATGAACCAAATCCTTTTCAGTAGGTCAGTTTAAGTTCTAAAGCAGTTTCCTGGCTGATCGATGAGCGATGTGACTTTCCATCGTTCAGCCTCGTTATTACAGTCCAAACAACAAACATTAAAACGCTCAGTATGTCATGTGAAGACCTGGGTTCAATTACTATTTGAAATAATTTCAAATACTTTAAACTGTGCTCAACTGAATGTGCGCGTGTGAAGACTAGTGTGACCGTCTCCCTTACCAGGCTGTGACAGAATAGACTACATCGTTACCAGGCTGTGTCAGAATAGACTACATCGTTACCAGGCTGTGACAGAAAAGACTACATCATTACCAGGCTGTGACAGAATAGACCACATCGTTACCAGGCTGTGACAGAATAGACTACATCGTTACCAGGCTGTGACAGAATAGACTACATCGTTACCAGGCTGTGACAGAATAGACTACATCGTTACCAGGCTGTGACAGAATAGACTAACTACATCGTTACCAGGCTGTGACAGAATAGACCACATCATTACCAGGCTGTGACAGAATAGACTACATCATTACCAGGCTGTGACAGAATAGACTACATCGTTACCAGGCTGTGACAGAAAAGACTACATCATTACCAGGCTGTGACAGAATAGACTACATCGTTACCAGGCTGTGTCAGAGTAGACTACATCGTTACCAGGCTGTGACAGAATAGACTAACTACATCGTTACCAGGCTGTGACAGAATAGACTACATCATTACCAGGCTGTGACAGAATAGACTACATCGTTACCAGGCTGTGACAGAATAGACTACATCGTTACCAGGCTGTGACAGAATAGACTACATCGTTACCAGGCTGTGACAGAATAGACTACATCGTTACCAGGCTGTGACAGAATAGACTACATCGTTACCAGGCTGTGACAGAATAGACTACATCGTTACCAGGCTGTGACAGAATAGACTAACTACATCGTTACCAGGCTGTGACAGAATAGACTACATCGTTACCAGGCTGTGACAGAATAGACTACATCATTACCAGGCTGTGACAGAATAGACTACATCGTTACCAGGCTGTGACAGAATAGACTACATCATTACCAGGCTGTGACAGAATAGACTACATCGTTACCAGGCTGTGACAGAATAGACTACATCGTTACCAGGCTGTGACAGAATAGACTAACTACATCGTTACCAGGCTGTGACAGAATAGACTACGTCATTACCAGGCTGTGACAGAATAGACTACATCGTTACCAGGCTGTGACAGAATAGACTACATACAACATGCTAATGATTTAAATGAAATGATCCAGAACATCAGTGTCAAACAACCATACATTTCTGTCTCCTTCTCCTTCCATTCAAACGTCTTACCATCCATCAGGTGCGGCATGAGCCACCAACAAGACCGTCTTGTGTGACAGCTCACATTAACCACAAAACATAATTTAAACTCACAATAGAGAAGTTTAGAACTTAACATTTCGAACATGTAGAACTAAAAACACAGGAGTTAGGCTATATGTAAAATATAATACAAACATTATCAAACCATATTATGGATGTCACTGGATTAGTTTGGGTTATATAAGGGTGCTAAACACACAAGGATCACCGTTATAAGTTATTTAGGTTAGCATATAGCTAGCATCTCTAGCTAGTTAGCCAGCCATGCTAAAGACACACAAATCACCTTTAGGTAAGCTAGAAGATTCCAACTTTATACGCTCTGCTATATGGTTGGAAAGGGCTTTTGTTTAGATCTAGACACTGCTGAGACGTTTTTTTCCCTCATGCTCGCCAGCATGTGGCTACTGCTCGCTAGCATGAGGACGAAAACGGAATCACCTTAAGTGCTTTGTTTAAATTAGCAAGTAGCTAGCATTCCTCTAGCTAGCCTGTCATGCTAAAGATACTTGGATCACCTTTAGACCGGCCTTGGGTTAGCTAAAAGCTGGCATCTCTCTAGCTAGCTGTGCTATAGTTAGGCTACAAAGGTCTCCTGTAGGTTTTCTTAAGATTAGCTAGCTAATTAGCTAGCAGTAGCATCTCCCTAGCTAGGTGCGCCGTTTCTCTAGCTACGCCTTTCTAGGCTCTCCTACATTGTCTGACGTCAGATAGCGTTGACGGCCGTTTGCACTCAAAAAAAAAAAAAAAAACTCGGTTGAGGGACGAGCGTCGCGTAGGAGTGACGCCATCTGACGTGAGACAATGGGCTCTCCTATTGCAAGGAGACAGCTAGGGCCTATTCAGGAGGCAGCAACGCTACAGACCACACAGACTCATATCATATTCCTACATTTCATATGGAAGTGCATTTCATATACATCCTGATCCTTACATTTCATTCGGTATAGAAACACATTTTGTATCTCCAGTATTCTGTGTTTCAGCTCACTGACTGGACCCCTAGAAGAGACCAGTGTCCTTTAAAACACAAAGCCTTTTAAATAAACACAATTTATAATATATATGTTATTAAAAACCAGAACGCCTCAATCTACATCCAATTAAAACAGGGATAAAACAAAACAATTATACTTTTTCTGCTGGGAAAAATAACAGTACAATATCACATAATAATAATACTACTACAAAAGGTCAGAAAGCTGTTAAACCAGTTTGAGGTGAACCACTGCTTAACAGAACGCTGTTAAATCAGTTTGAGGTGAACCACTGCTTAACAGAACGCTGTTAAACCAGTTTGAGGTGAACCACTGCTTAACAGAACGCTGTTAAAACCAGTTTGAGGTGAACCACTGCTTAACTTAACGCTGTTAAACCAGTTTGAGGTGAACCGCTGCTTAACAGAATGCTGTTAAACCAGTTTGAGGTGAACCACTGCTTAACATAACGCTGTTAAACCAGTTTGAGGTGAACCACTGCTTAACATAACGCTGTTAAATCAGTTTGAGGTGAACCACTGCTTAACAGAATGCTGTTAAACCAGTTTGAGGTGAACCACTGCTTAACAGTAAATAAAATGCAGTAGTGCAAAAATTCAAAGGAACCCCCCCCACCCCACCCCTTTCCATAGCCCTCCCTGATTCATCCACAAGGTGATGTGGGGGGGGGGGGGGTCTTATTGCCCCTTCAGAGAGTGTGTGTGTGAGAGCCATAGTCCTACACATTATCGCCCCTCCCCCCATCTCTCGCCCCAGTATCATAGCCACGTTCAGTTGCAAAACGTTGTCCCAACGTTTCAGATTTAAAAAAAAAAAAATGTCATGAATAGTGTCGACGTGATCTAGAGCTGGGCGATAAGGACAACAAACAAATCCACATCGGGATAAATGACCTGAATTGATTTGACAATGGTACATAGAAAGGGGAGTATATAACAAATCTGCACCAACATATAGTTTTAATATCCTTTAAAGGCCCAGTGTAGCCTAAAACATTGTTTTTCCCCCCTGTGTGGTTGGAATAACACTGTGAAATTGTAAAAAAATATATATATATATATATATATATATATATGATAATGCCCTTTAAATGTAAAAACTGTTTGAAAAGACCGCCTGAAATGGCTGCCTGTTTTTGGTGGGGTGGAGTTTTGGGCGTGTCTGGTGACATCACCAGGTGGTTAATTAGTTAATAGACCAATAAGAAAGAGTTCCAAAACTCTCTGCCAATAACAGCTAGTTTTCAGTTTCTCCTCCCCAGTCAGACCACTCCCAGACAGTCCTAGCAAAATCCTTGCTTGAGAAATTGCTCTTTGCTATTTAGCTTTCTGTTTATTTTAGATTATTTTAATTGAAAACAATCACAGTAAGGTACTTAATTGTTACCCAGAACTGGCTTGATATTGAGATAAAAACGGCAGCATTGGGCCTTTAAACTACTACTAGTTTGATGTTTGTAGCCATCAATTGTTCTATCAACAATCACCCATATTAGTAAACTTATTTAATTTCAAACTTCACATTTCTCTATTAGAGGCTACGTATTATAACGAACGATATTAACAAAATGTCTGCGATAAGTGGTCAGGTATAGTCGGTGTCAATCATTTTTGGTTTATCATCCCAGCTCTAATGTGATCTGCAATTCACAGACACGTTTGTTCTACGTAGGATTTTTCTATCTGAACGTTCCAAAACGTTGCATGCTGCTGAAAGCGCCTCACGTCTCATCACAAGTAAGGGTACTGTCCCAAGCGTCGAGGGCTGAGCTGGTATGCGCTGTAGGCTTCAGCCCGGGGCCTCACACTAATGTATGGGGGCCCAGCAGTAAACTGGTGCTGATAGGTTGCAGGAAGCCCCACCCCATGGATCATCCCTGACCCCACCGAAGACTCCTTCCTGGTCCCTGCGTCACTCCGGGCCAACCCCGAGGCTCCGTAGGAGACGGTGGGAGGGGCGTAGGTGGAAGGGGTGGGGTGGCCACGCCCCAGGAACTGTTCCATGGCCTGAGAGGCGGAGGCTAGCGCTGCGGAGGCGGGAAAGGTGTAGAGGCTGGGGGCGGCGCTTAGGGAGGGCGCTTCCTGAAAGGTGTAGTGGGAAGCGGGGCTAGGGGGGTAGGTTGCCTGGCGACGCAGGCTGCCGTGGGAACGGTCCTGAGACGAGGATGAGGATGAGACTACAGGCTGTACCTGGAGAAAGAGAGGCAGGCAGACTGCATCAGAACATGTCTTTAGCCAAATAACTCAATGAAAATAAACTGTATAAACAAAGGAAACATTTTGCGTCACTGTTTAAAAATTAAAATAGTCAATCAATTGTTCTACACAATACATTTCTATCTGAACGTTCTGTAACATGTCACAGTGGCCTGGGGCACACCTGCTTGTAAGAGAGGATACTATTGGCTGGCTGACTCACCTGGCTGAGGTTGAGAGGATGTGATTGGCTGGGGACAAGCTTATGGCGGTCGCTGTTGTCACCACTACAGGGCTGTCGATTGGCCCGCTTGGGCTTGATGTAGGAGCTCTGGAGTTGCCCTGGAAACCAACCAGGAAGAGACAGAGAGACATGGTTAGAAATGCAGCTTTCAACGAAACACTCAAACTGGTTTTAAAGCTTTGCTTCTGTATACTGGTTTTGTGATTCTAAACTGTACAGAGCTCTGTGGGTATGTCCTAGTGTTGTCAAGATACCAGAATTTTGACATTGATACTGATACCAGGTTGAGTATCACAATACTCAATACCATCACAATACTCGATACCATCACAATACAGAAAGTCAGCTACTGCTCTGTTCAATCATTGGGCAACTGTTGAGTTCAATATAACATTTGCATTTCATTTTATTTTTACATTTGAAAATGAATGCATTAATGAATCAATTATACCATCAATTTGACTTTGTTTAAAAAAACAAACAATTTAGCAACATAACGGTAATAATTGATTTGAATGGTAAATCTCTATTGATAAACTGGGTAAATCAAGATGTAGCGTAGGAGTGTGTGCATACATTGAGTTACTGAGCTTGTTTTTGGCTAATTTCATGGGGCTACAGACGACAAACAATCTGTTTCCTTCCATTTGGGACTTATTTTATTGTACCGATCAAGAACATCTCTTTAACTAGTATTGACATCATTTACGAGGCAGTCAGTTCGCTGAGGCAATAGATCATCATTGTGAGAGACGTGAGAGAGAAACTGAATAAGTGAATTAATAAAGTTGTTGGGCCAATCAGATTTAAAATTAGCATATTTTACATTATGGTTTGCATATCACAAACAAAGTACAAGGGTAACGAATTGATGTTAGCTTCAGCTTTCAGCTAGCAGGGAAAGTTAGCCTACAAAGCTGGAAGGTAGCGATATCTTCTTCCATTGTAAAGTGTTGTAGCCTGTATGGACATTGTTTTGTGAACAGTAATGAACAGTTTCTACATCATTACATTATTCAAATGTGTTGGACTTCTGTGCAGCATGAGTGGGGAGCTAACATGATGCAGCCCAGACTCCCAGTACAGGCTAGCAGTGAGTTAGTGGAGCTAACATGATACAGCCCAGACTCCCAGTACAGGCTAGCAGTGAGTTAGTGGAGCTAACATGATACAGCCCAGACTCCCAGGCTAGCAGTGAGTTAGTGGAGCTAACATGATACAGCCCAGACTCCCAGTACAGGCTAGCAGTGAGTTGGTGGAGCTAACATGATACAGCCCAGACTCCCAGTACAGGCTAGCAGTGAGTTGGTGGAGCTAACATGATGCAGCCCAGACTCCCAGGCTAGCAGTGAGTTAGTGGAGCTAACATGATGCAGCCCAGACTCCCAGTACAGGCTAGCAGTGAGTTAGTGGAGCTAACATGATGCAGCCCAGACTCCCAGGCTAGCAGTGAGTTGGTGGAGCTAACATGATGCAGCCCAGACTCCCAGTACAGGCTAGCAGTGAGTTAGTGGAGCTAACATGATACAGCCCAGACTCCCAGTACAGGCTAGCAGTGAGTTAGTGGAGCTAACATGATGTAGCCCAGACTCCCAGGCTAGCAGTGAGTTGGTGGAGCTAACATGATACAGCCCAGACTCCCAGTACAGGCTAGCAGTGAGTTGGTGGAGCTAACATGATACAGCCCAGACTCCCAGTACAGGCTAGCAGTGAGTTAGTGGAGCTAACATGATGCAGCCCAGACTCCCAGTACAGGCTAGCAGTGAGTTAGTGGAGCTAACATGATGCAGCCCAGACTCCCAGTACAGGCTAGCAGTGAGTTAGTGGAGCTAACATGATGCAGCCCAGACTCCCAGGCTAGCAGTGAGTTAGTGGAGCTAACATGATGCAGCCCAGACTCCCAGGCTAGCAGTGAGTTAGTGGAGCTAACATGATGCAGCCCAGACTCCCAGTACAGGCTAGCAGTGAGTTAGTGGAGCTAACATGATACAGCCCAGACTCCCAGGCTAGTAGTGAGTTAGTGGAGCTAACATGATGCAGCCCAGACTCCCAGGCTAGCAGTTAGTTAGTGGAGCTAACATGATACAGCCCAATCTCCCAGGCTAGCAGTGAGTTAGTGGAGCTAACATGATACAGCCCAGACTCCAAGGCCAGCAGTGAGTTAGTGGAGCTAACATGATGCAGCCCAGACTCCCAGTACAGGCTAGCAGTGAGTTAGTGGAGCTAACATGATACAGCCCAGACTCCCAGGCTAGCAGTGAGTTAGTGGAGCTAACATGATACAGCCCAGAATCCCAGTACAGGCTAGCAGTGAGTTGGTGGATCAGGCAGGCACTTGCACTTGATCCCTGATCTAGTATCGAAAAAGTACATAACTTTCGGTAAACCGTGTAACACTAGTATGCGAGTGAGCCACCTCACCTGTCTCAGTCGGCTGGGTCTTGACAGATGGTGCCACCACGGCCAGTGACCTGCCCATAGACGTCCCCCCTCCCCGGAGGTGTGTGAGAGTGCTGGAGCCGGCGAGGAGGCGGGGGGTGAGGGGGCTGGCCGTGGAGGAGT
This sequence comes from Oncorhynchus masou masou, assembly GCF_036934945.1. Lineage (NCBI taxonomy): Eukaryota > Metazoa > Chordata > Actinopteri > Salmoniformes > Salmonidae > Oncorhynchus > Oncorhynchus masou. The sequence continues at coordinate 6,363,758 of NC_088217.1, forward strand.
CAGAGTCGTGGACCGTCAAACAGCTGATCACGTTAGTCCTCTGAGCTGGACCACAGCTGTTAAACAGACAAATACAGAGATTCATACATTAGAGACATACATTAAGGGATTCAGTACCAGTCAAAAGTTTGGACACACCTAATAATTCAAGGGGTTTTCTTTATTATACTATTTTCTACATTGGAGAATAACAGTGAAGACATTGACACTATGAAATAACACATATGGAATCATGTAGTAACCCAAAACGTTTTAAACAAATCAAAATATATTTTATATTTGAGATTCTTCAAAGTGGCCATTCTTTGCCTCGATGACAGCTTTGCACACTTGGCATTCTCTCAACCAACTTCACCTGGAATGCTTTTCCAACAGTCTTGAAGGAGTTCCCACAAATGCTGAGCACTTGTTGGCTGCTTTTCCTTCACTCTGTGGTCCAACTCATCCCAAACCATCTCAATTGGGTTGAGGTCGGTTGATTTGTGGAGGCCGGGTCACCTTCTTGGTCAAATAGTGCTTACACAGCCTGGAGGTGTGTTTGGTCATTGTCCTGTTGAAAAACAAATAATAGTCCCACTAAGCGCAAACCAGATGGGATGGCGTATCGCAGCAGAATACTGTGGTAGCCACGCTGGTTAAGTGTTCCTTGAATTCTAAATAAATCACTGACAGTGTCACCAGCAAAGCACCATCACTCCTCCTCCATGCTTCAGGGTGGGAACCACACATGCAGTCTCCTCTGAACAGTTGATGTTGAGATGTGTTTGTTACTTGAACTCCGTGAAGCATTTATTTGGACTTCAATTTCTGAGGCTGGTAACTCTACTGAACGTATCCTCTGGGTCTTCCTCTCCTGTGGCGGTCCTCATGAGAGTCAGGTTCATCATAGAGCTTGATGATTTTTACAACTGCACTTGAAGAAACTTTCAAAGTTCTTGAAATGTTCCAGATTGACTAACCTTCATGTCTTAAAGTAATGATGGACTGTCATTTCTCTTTGCTTATTTGAGCTCTTCTTGACATAATATATTTTTTTATTGAACCTTGATTTAACTAGGAAAGTCAGTTAAAAACACATTCTTATTTACAATGAAGGACAAACCCGGACGACGCTGGGGCAATTGTGCGCCGCCCTATTGGACTCCCAATCACGGCCGGTTGGGATACAGACTGGAATTAAACCGGGGGTCTGTAGTGACGCCTCTTGCACTGAGATGCCTTAGACCGCTGTGCTACTCAGGAATATATGGACTTGGTCTCTTACCAAATAGGGCTTCTTCTGTATACCACCCCTACCTTGACACAACACAACTGATTGGCTCAAATGCATTAAGAAGGAAAGAAATTCCACAAATTAACAAGGCACACCTGTTAATTTAAATGCACTCCAGGTGACTACCTCATGAAGCTGGTTGAAACGCATTAGGGCGGCGCACACCCTGACCGTAGAGATCCTTTTATTCTCTATGTTTGTTTGGTCAGGGTGTGACTCGGGTGGGAAAGTCTATGCTTTCTGGTTCTTTGTTTTTGGCCGGGTATGATTCTCAATCAGGGACAGCTGTCTATCGTTGTCTCTGATTGGGAATCATACTTAGGCAGCCTTTTTTCCGTTTCTCACTTTTGGGTTGTTGTCTTTGTTAGTGGCATGTATAGCCTTACAGAGCTTCACGTTTGTTTAGCTGTTTATTGTTTTGTTGGCGACATTTAAAATAAAGGAATGTACGCTTACCACGCTGCATCTTGGTCCGGTCCTTCCCTTGACGACGATCGTGACAGAACAACCCACCATAAACGGACTAAGCGGCGTGGCCGGGAGGAGAAGACATTCTGCAAGGAAAAGGACCCTGGGCGCAGGCTGGAGAATATCGGCGTCCGAAGGAGGCAGCTAAGGCGGAACGGCGACGTTACGAGGAGTTGGCTCAATGAGGCACGAGAGGCACACGGGGAGATGGGCGGAGTCAGGGTTCAGACCTGAGCCAACTCCCCGTGGTTACCATGGGGAGCGTGGAACGGGTCAGGCACCATGTTATGCGGTGATGCACCCCATGTCTCCAGTGCGCAGTCACAGTCCGGTGCGCTATATTCCAGCTCCTCGCATTGGCAACCAGCCAGGACGGATCGTGCCGGCGCAGTGATCTTGGCCTTCAGCCCAGGATATCCTGCGCCGGCTCTGCGAACTGTGTCTCCGGTGCGTCTGCACAGCCCAGTGCGTCCTGTGCTAGCGCCCCGCAGTTGCCGGGTGAAAGTAACCATCCAGCCAGGACGAGTTGTGCCAGCTCTACTCTTGAGATCTCCAGTGCGCCTCCACGGCCCAGTGTATCCGGTGCCTGCTCCACGCACCAGGCTTCCAGGGCATCTCCACGTCCGGAGCCTCCAGCGACGGTCTCCAGTCCGGAGCCTACGGAGAGGGTCCCCAGTCTGGGGCCGGCGACGGGGGTGCACAGTCCGGGGCCTGCGGAGAGGGTCCCCAGTCCGGGGCCGGCAATGAGGGTCCCCGCACCAGAGACGCCACCAAAGTGGGGGGAGCCAGAGGTGGAGCGCCACCAGGATAGATGCCCACCCGGACCCTCCCCTATAGTGTTAGGGAAGGATTGTACGCTTACCGCGCTGCACCTTGGTCGGTCATTTCCTTGACGACGATCGTGACAGGCGCACAATTGGCCCAGCGTCGTCCGGGTTTGTCCTTCATGGTAAATAATAATTTAAGTTCCTCGGCATACACATCACGGACAAACTGAAATGGTCCACCCACACAGACAGCGTGGTGAAGAAGGCGCAACAGAGCCTCTTCAACCTCAGGAGGCTGAAGAAATTTGGCTTGTCACCAAAAACACTCACAAACTTTTACAGATGCACAATCGAGAGCATCCTGGCGGGCTGTATCACCGCCTGGTACGGCAACTGCTCCGCCCACAACCGTAAGGCTCTCCAGAGGGTAGTGAGGTCTGCACAACGCATCACCGGGGGCAAACTACCTGCCCTCCAGGACACCTACACCACCCAATGTCACAGGAAGGCCAAAAAGATCCTCAAGGACAACAACCACCCAATCCACTGCCTGTTCTCCCCGCTATCATCCAAAAGGCGAGGTCAGTACAGGTGCATCAACGCAGGGACCGAGAGACTGAAAAACAGCTTCTATCTCAAGGCCATCAGACTGTTAAACAGTCATCACTAACATTGAGTGGCTGCTGCCAACATACTGACTCAACTCTAGCCACTTTAATAATGGAAATATTTATGTAATAAATGTATCACTAGCCACTTTAAACAATGCCACATTACATAATGTTTATATACCCTACATTACTCATCTCATATGTATATACTGTACTCTATACCATCTTGCCTATGCCGTTCGGCCATCACTCATTCATATATTTTTATGTACATATTCTTATTCATTCCTTTACACTTGTGTGTATAAGGGAGTTGTGAAATTGTTAGGTTAGATTACTTGCTAGATATTACTGCATGGTCGGAACTATAAGCACAAGCATTTCACTACACTCGCATTAACATCTGCTAACCATGTGTATGTGACAAATTTAATTTAATTTGAGAATGCCAAGTGCGTGCAAAGCTGTCATAAAGCAAAGGCTGGCAACCTGGAAGAATCTAATAAATATTTTGATTTGTTTAACACTTTTTTGGTTACTACATGATTCCATATGTGTTATTTAATAGTTTTGATTAATTCACTATTATTCTCCAACACTTGATTGTGGACTAAAGGAAAAGGAGGACCGAGCACGCCCCCATTCTCATTGACGGGGATGTAGTGGAGCAGGTTGAGAGCTTCAAGTTCCTTGGTGTCCACATCACCAACACACTATCATGGTCCAAGCACACCAAGACAGTCGTGAAGAGGGCATGACAAAACCTATTCCCTCTCAGGAGACTGAAAAGATTTGGCATGAAGGTTCTACAGTTGCAACATCGAGAGCATCCTGCCTGGATGCATCACCAACTGCTCGGCATCTAACCATAAGGCGCTACAGAGAGTAGTGTGAACGGCCCAGAACGGCCAAGCTTCCTGCCATACAGGACCTATATACTAGGCGGTGTCAGAGGAAGGCCCATAAAATTGTCAGAGACTCATAATAAAAAGTAGCACGATAACAAGACAGGGGGAACCGGTAACGAGTCAGTGTGCGGGGGTACTGATTAGTTGAAGTAATTTGTACATGTAGGTGGGGGTGAAGTGACTATGCATAGATAATAAACAGCGAGTAGCAGAAGTATACAAAAAGGAGGAGGGTGTCAATGTAAATTGTCTGGTGGTGATTTTATTAATTGTTCAGCATTCTAATGTTGAGGGAGAGGTTGTTGTCCTGGCACCACACTACAGTTCTCTAACCTCCTGCCTATAGGCCGTCTCATCGTTGTCCGTGATCAGGCCTACCACTGTTGTGTCATCAGCAAACTTAATGACGGTGTTGGAGTCGTGTTTGGCCACGCAGTCGTGGGTGAACAGGGAATACAGGAGGGGACAAAGCACACACCCCTGAGGGGCCCCGGTGTTGACGATCAGCATGGCAGACGTGTTACCTCAATTATCTCGAATAACCGGTGCCCCGCACATTGACTCTGTACCGGTACCCCAATAGCCTTGCTATTGTTATTTTACTTCTGCTCTTTAATTATTTGTTACTTTAAAAAAAAAAAATCTTAAAACTGCATTGTTGGTTAAGGGCTTGTAAGTAAGCATTTCACTGTAAGGTCTAAACCTGTTGTATTCAGCATTTCACTGTAAGGTCTACTACACCTGTTGTATTCAGCATGTCACTGTAAGGTCTACTACACCTGTTGTATTCAGCATGTCACTGTAAGGTCTACTACACCGGTTGTATTCAGCATTTCACTGTAAGGTCTACTACACCTGTTGTATTCAGCATTTCACTGTAAGGTATACTACACCTGTTGTATTCAGCATTTCACTGTAAGGTCTACTACACCTGTTGTATTCAGCATGTCACTGTGAGGTCTACTACACCTGTTGTATTCGGCATGTCACTGTAAGGTCTACTACACCTGTTGTATTCAGCATGTCACTGTGAGGTCTACTACACCTGTTGTATTCAGCATGTCACTGTAAGGTCTACTACACCTGTTGTATTCAGCATGTCACTGTAAGGTCTACTACACCTGTTGTATTCAGCATGTCACTGTAAGGTCTACACCTGTTGTATTCAGCATTTCACTGTAAGGTCTACACCTGTTGTATTCAGCATGTCACTGTAAGGTCTACACCTGTTGTATTCAGCATTTCACTGTAAGGTCTACTAAACCTGTTGTATTCAGCATGTCACTGTGAGGTCTACTACACCTGTTGTATTCAGCATGTCACTGTAAGGTCTACTACACCTGTTGTATTCAGCATGTCACTGTAAGGTCTACTACACCTGTTGTATTCAGCATGTCACTGTAAGGTCTACACCTGTTGTATTCAGCATTTCACTGTAAGGTCTACACCTGTTGTATTCAGCATTTCACTGTAAGGTCTACTACACCTGTTGTATTCAGCATTTCACTGTAAGGTCTACTAAACCTGTTGTATTCAGCATGTCACTGTAAGGTCTACACCTGTTGTATTCAGCATTTCACTGTAAGGTCTACACCTGTTGTATTCAGCATTTCACTGTAAGGTCTACTACACCTGTTGTATTCAGCATTTCACTGTGAGGTCTACACGTGTTGTATTCAGCATGTCACTGTGAGGTCTACACCTGTTGTATTCAGCATGTCACTGTAAGGTCTACTACACCTGTTGTATTCAGCATGTCACTGTAAGGTCTACTACACCTGTTGTATTCAGCATTTCACTGTCAGGTCTACTACACCTGTTGTATTCAGCATGTCACTGTAAGGTCTACTACACCTGTTGTATTCAGCATGTCACTGTAAGGTCTACACCTGTTGTATTCAGCATTTCACTGTAAGGTCTACACCTGTTGTATTCAGCATGTCACTGTAAGGTCTACACCTGTTGTATTCAGCATTTCACTGTAAGGTCTACTAAACCTGTTGTATTCAGCATGTCACTGTAAGGTCTACTACACCTGTTGTATTCAGCATGTCACTGTAAGGTCTACTACACCTGTTGTATTCAGCATTTCACTGTAAGGTCTACTACACCTGTTGTATTCAGCATTTCACTGTGAGGTCTACTACACCTGTTGTATTCAGCATGTCACTGTAAGGTCTACTACACCTGTTGTATTCAGCATTTCACTGTAAGGTCTACTATACCTGTTGTATTCAGCATTTCACTGTAAGGTCTACTACACCTGTTGTATTCAGCATTTCACTGTAAGGTCTACTACACCTGTTGTATTCAGCATGTCACTGTAAGGTCTACACCTGTTGTATTCAGCATTTCACTGTAAGGTCTACTACACCTGTTGTATTCAGCATTTCACTGTAAGGTCTACTAAACCTGTTGTATTCAGCATGTCACTGTAAGGTCTACTACACCTGTTGTATTCAGCATGTCACTGTAAGGTCTACACCTGTTGTATTCAGCATTTCACTGTAAGGTCTACTACACCTGTTGTATTCAGCATGTCACTGTGAGGTCTACTACACCTGTTGTATTCAGCATGTCACTGTAAGGTCTACTACACCTGTTGTATTCAGCATGTCACTGTAAGGTCTACACCTGTTGTATTCAGCATTTCACTGTAAGGTCTACTACACCTGTTGTATTCAGCATTTCACTGTAAGGTCTACTAAACCTGTTGTATTCAGCATGTCACTGTAAGGTCTACTACACCTGTTGTATTCAGCATTTCACTGTGAGGTCTACTACACCTGTTGTATTCAGCATTTCACTGTGAGGTCTACACGTGTTGTATTCAGCATGTCACTGTAAGGTCTACACCTGTTGTATTCAGCATGTCACTGTAAGGTCTACTAAACCTGTTGTATTCAGCATTTCACTGTAAGGTCTACTACACCTGTTGTATTCAGCATGTCACTGTGAGGTCTACTACACCTGTTGTATTCAGCATGTCACTGTGAGGTCTACACCTGTTGTATTCAGCATGTCACTGTAAGGTCTACTACACCTGTTGTATTCAGCATGTCACTGTAAGGTCTACTACACCTGTTGTATTCAGCATTTCACTGTGAGGTCTACTACACCTGTTGTATTCAGCATTTCACTGTAAGGTCTACTACACCTGTTGTATTCAGCATTTCACTGTGAGGTCTACTACACCTGTTGTATTCAGCATTTCACTGTAAGGTCTACTACACCTGTTGTATTCAGCATTTCACTGTGAGGTCTACTACACCTGTTGTATTCAGCATTTCACTGTGAGGTCTACTACACCTGTTGTATTCAGCATTTCACTCTAAGGTCTACTACACCTGTTGTATTCAGCATTTCACTGTGAGGTCTACTACACCTGTTGTATTCAGCATTTCACTGTAAGGTCTACTACACCTGTTGTATTAGGCGCATGTGACTAATAAAGTTTGATTTGATTTTACAATGTAGAAAATAGTAAAAAATAAAGAAAAACCCTGGAATGAGAAGGTGTCCAAACATTTGACTGGTACTGTACATTAGAAACATACATTAGATTCATAGCAACAACAGAAATCAATCTGGTATCACTAGCCACTTTAACTATGCCACTTTGTTTACATACTCATCTCATATGTATATACTGTACTCGATACCATCTGCTGTATCTTGCCTATGCTGCTCTGTACCATCACTCATTCATATATCTTTATGTACATATTCTTTATCCTCTTACACTTGTGTGTATAAGACAGTAGTTTTGGAATTGTTAGTTAGATTACTTGTTGGTTATTACTGCATTGTCGGAACTAGAAGCACAAGCATTTCGCTACACTCGCATTAACATCTGCTAACCATGTGTATGTGACAAATACAATTTGATTTGATTTGATTTGGATAGGATGATCAATTCTCGTCCATTCAGATCAGATTTTCACATGTTTTAGGAGAACTTGAATACTAGTTTTACCATCATTAGTGGATGACCTATGCTCCTCACTTAAAGGGTTTAATGCAAGTAAATCTGTGAAATTGTTGCAAATCAACAGAGATTAGTACAAGCTAGATGCTAGTTTCGATAGGCTGTCATCTGAAAACCATCTATAAAGGGACAGTCCACCTAAAACCAACAGTCGTTTGTGATTGGAAAGGAGTACAGGCATAGGAATATGACCTCACCTGGCGGGGTGGAACTTCCTCTCGTCTTCCTCGTCTGAGTCGCTGTGGATGGTGATGACGCTGACCGCCGGGCTGGGCGTGTCTGAGATGATGATTGGCTGAGAGAGAGCTGCCACACTACAGGTGGGCGGAGTCAGCATGGCGTTGGTGAGCAGCGACACACCGGACACACCCCTGGATACACACACACTGGGTTACCAATCCTGCTTTTCTAGTCACCGTTCCAGAGTTCCAGAGTAATGGCCAAAACATTTCCATCAGTGAGCAAAAAAACACACACCTTTCTAAGTGGAGCCCCTGAAAATCTAACTTTACCAGCTAACTGTTGCTAGTTGATAACAGTAACTAGTTAATAACTGTAACTAGTTGATAACTGTAACTAGTTGATAACTGTTACTAGTTGATAACTGTAACTAGTTGATAACTGTTACTAGTTGATAACTGTAACTGGTTGATAACTGTTACTAGTTGATAACTGTTACTAGTTGATAACTGTAACTAGTTGATAACTGTAACTAGTTGATAACTGCTACTAGTTGATAACTGTAACTAGTTGATAACTGTTACTAGCTGACAACTGTAACTAGTTGATAACTGTTACTAGTTGATAACTGTTATAAGTTGATAACTGTAACTAGTTGATAACTGTTACTAGTTGATAACTGTTACTAGTTGATAACTGTTACTCGTTGATAACTGTTACTCGTTGATAACTTACTAGTTGATAACTGTAACTAGTTAATACATGTTACTAGTTAATAACTGTAACTATATAGTTGATACTAGTTGGTAACTGTAACTATATAGTTGATAAACTAGTTGGTAACTGTAACTATATAGTTGATAAACTAGTTGGTAACTGTAACTATATAGTTGATAAACTAGTTGGTAACTGTAACTATATAGTTGATAAACTAGTTGGTAACTGTAACTATATAGTTGATAAACTAGTTGGTAACTGTAACTATATAGTTGATAAACTAGTTGGTAACTGTAACTATATAGTTGATAAACTAGTTGGTAACTGTAACTATATAGTTGATACTAGTTGGTAACTGTAACTATATAGTTGATAAACTAGTTGGTAACTGTAACTATATTATTGATACTAGTTGGTAACTGTAACTATATAGTTGATACGAGTTGGTAACTGTAACTATATAGTTGATAATAGTTGGTAACTGTAACTATATAGTTGATACGAGTTGATAACTGTAACTATATAGTTGATAAACTAGTTGGTAACTGTAACTATATAGTTGATAAACTAGTTGATAACTGTAACTATATAGTTGATAAAGTAGTTGGTAACAGTAACTATATAGTTGATAAACTAGTTGGTAACTGTAACTATATAGTTGATAAACTAGTTGATAACTGTAACTATATAGATGATAAACTAGTTGATAACTGTAACTATATAGTTCATAAACTAGTTGGTAACTGTAACTATATAGTTGATAAACTAGTTGATAACTGTAACTATATAGTTGATACGAGTTGGTAACTGTAACTATATAGTTGATAATAGTTGGTAACTGTAACTATATAGTTGATACTAGTTGGTAACTGTAACTATATAGTTGATAAACTAGTTGGTAACTGTAACTATATAGTTGATGAACTAGTTGGTAACTGTAACTATATAGTTGACACGAGTTGGTAACTGTAACTATATAGTTGATACTAGTTGGTAACTGTAACTATATAGTTGATAATAGTTGGTAACTGTAACTATATAGTTGATACGAGTTGGTAACTGTAACTATATAGTTGATAATAGTTGGTAACTGTAACTATATAGTTGATACGAGTTGATAACTGTAACTATATAGTTGATAAACTAGTTGGTAACTGTAACTATATAGTTGATAAACTAGTTGATAACTGTAACTATATAGTTGATAAAGTAGTTGGTAACAGTAACTATATAGTTGATAAACTAGTTGATAACTGTAACTATATAGATGATAAACTAGTTGATAACTGTAACTATATAGTTGATAAACTAGTTGGTAACTGTAACTATATAGTTGATACTAGTTGATAACTGCAACTATATAGTTGATACTAGTTGGTAACTGTAACTATATAGTTGATAAACTAGTTGGTAACTGTAACTATATAGTTGATACTAGTTGATAACTGTAACTATATAGTTGATACTAGTTGGTAACTGTAACTATATAGTTGATACTAGTTGGTAACTGTAACTATATAGTTGATAAACTAGTTGGTAACTGTAACTATATAGTTGATACTAGTTGATAACTCTAACTATATAGTTGATACTAGTTGGTAACTGTAACTATATAGTTGATACTAGTTGATAACTGTAACTAGTTGTTGTGCCACGATCTATCCATAGCCTTTCTCTTCCAGTCAGTTGTACCTGGTTGTTCTGTTGTTGCCACGGCGACCTTTGGCCCTCTTCCCCGCTCCGCTCCTCTCCTGCTGTGACCTCTGGGTGGCCTGACCCCGGCTAGGGTCAGAGGTCGATTGACTCTGCTGCAGGACTCCCCTGTACTGAGACCCCCTACACACACCACACACATCTGAGTAACGCTGCGTTTCTTCAGACATGTGTTTCAAATACTGTTTCCGTGCCTGTGAGCTTTTGCCTGTCTTAAATCAACCAATAGAAAGGTCCCAAAACCGCAACCCCCCCCCATCTGGCACTCCAAGCAGACAAGTAAACGCTCAAAGTTTTTAAACATTTTTGTTTCTCTATTTTTTGGGATAGCTACACCCTGACATGATCTGGGTAACAATCCTATTGATGGCCTGACTACTGTTCTCTTATATAAAGAGGTCTATTGTGACAGACAGCTATGTAACCATGGTGATAACCATACCTCCAGCTGTTTGTGTGCTGGGCTGTGTCCGGATGGAGAGTCTCAATGGGAGACTCCGCGACAACCGTCTGGTGGGCGGAGCCGTGGATGGCCACGCCAGGAACCTGCTGCCATGACGACGGGATGAGGATCTGCTGGGTGCCGGCGGGCCAAGCCTGCTACAGAGAGAGAGAGAAACACACACACACACACACACACACACACACACACACACACACACACACACACACACACACACACACACACACACACACACACACACACACACACACACACACACACACACACACACACACACACACACACACACACACAGAAGCCAGTTAGCATTCATTCCAGTGTTTATATGTAATATCACATGAAAGCAATGCCAACCCTGGACAGAATGTCATTATCAAGAAGAGCCAATCACTACTTGTAAGAAGTATTGATATGTTGAACAGATCTGTCTTCATGGAACTCTATTCCACAGTACTACATAGAGCCATGACTACATGGAACTCTATTCCACAGTACTACATAGAGCCATGACTACATGGAACTCTATTCCACAGTACTACATAGAGCCATGACTACATGGAACTCTATTCCACAGTACTACATAGAGCCATGACTACATGGAACTCTATTCCACAGTACTACATAGAGCCATGACTACATGGAACTCTATTCCACAGTACTACATAGAGCCATGACTACATGGAACTCTATTCCACAGTACTACATAGAGCCATGACTACATGGAACTCTATTCCACAGTACTACATAGAGCCATGACTACATGGAACTCTATTCCACAGTACTACATAGAGCCATGACTACATGGAACTCTATTCCACAGTACTACATAGAGCCATGACTACATGGAACTCTATTCCACAGTACTACATAGAGCCATGACTCCATGGAACTCTATTCCACAGTACTACATAGAGCCATGACTACATGGAACTCTATTCCACAGTACTACATAGAGCCATGACTCCATGGAACTCTATTCCACAGTACTACATAGAGCCATGACTACATGGAACTCTATTCCACAGTACTACATAGAGCCATGACTCCATGGAACTCTATTCCACAGTACTACATAGAGCCATGACTACATGGAACTCTATTCCACAGTACTACATAGAGCCATAACTACATGGAACTCTATTCCACAGTACTACATAGAGCCATGACTACATGGAACTCTATTCCACAGTACTACATAGAGCCATAACTACATGGAACTCTATTCCACAGTACTACATAGAGCCATGACTACATGGAACTCTATTCCACAGTACTACATAGAGCCATGACTACATGGAACTCTATTCCACAGTACTACATAGAGCAGCTGCTGCCTTGGCAGGAACTAATGGGGATCCATAATAAACCCCAGGAAGAGTAGCTGCTGCCTTGACAGGAACTAATGGGGATCCATAATAAACCCCAGGAAGAGTAGCTGCTGCCTTGACAGGAACTAATGGGGATCCATAATAAACCCCAGGAAGAGTAGCTGCTGCCTTGACAGGAACTAATGGGGATCCATAATAAACCCCAGGAAGAGTAGCTGCTGCCTCGGCAGGAACTAATGGGGATCCATAATAAACTAATGGGGATCCATAATAAACTAATGGGGATCCATAATAAACCCCAGGAAGAGTAGCTGATCCTTTGACAGGAACTAATGGGGATCCATAATAAACCCCAGGAAGAGTAGCTGCTGCCTTGGCAGGAACTAATGGGGATCCATAATAAACCCCAGGAAGAGTAGCTGCTGCTTTGGCAGGAACTAATGGGGATCCATAATAAACCCCAGGAAGAGTAGCTGCTGCCTTGGCAGGAACTCATGGGGATCCATAATAAACCCCAGGAAGAGTAGCTGCTGCCTTGGCAGGAACTAATGGGGATCCATAATAAACCCCAGGAAGAGTAGCTGCTGCCTTGACAGGAACTAATGGGGATCCATAATAAACCCCAGGAAGAGTAGCTGCTGCCTTGGCAGGAACTAATGGGGATCCATAATAAACCCCAGGAAGAGTAGTTGCTGCCTTGACAGGAACTAATGGGGATCCATAATAAACCCCAGGAAGAGTAGCTGTTGCCTTGGCAGGAACTAATGGGGATCCATAATAAACCCCAGGGAGAGTAGCTGCTGCCTTGGCAGGAACTAATGGGGATCCATAATAAACCCCAGGGAGAGTAGCTGCTGCCTTGGCAGGAACTAATGGGGATCCATAATAAACCCCAGGAAGAGTAGCTGCTGCCTTGGCAGGAACTACTGGGGATCCATAATAAACCCCAGGAAGAGTAGCTGCTGCCTTGGCAGGAACTAATGGGGATCCATAATAAACCCCAGGAAGAGTAGCTATTGCCTTGGCAGGAACTAATGGGGATCCATAATAAACCCCAGGAAAAGTAGTTGCTGCCTTGACAGGAACTAATGGGGATCCATAATAAACCCCAGGAAGAGTAGCTGTTGCCTTGGCAGGAACTAATGGGGATCCATAATAAACCCCAGGGAGAGTAGCTGCTGCCTTGGCAGGAACTAATGGGGATCCATAATAAACCCCAGGGAGAGTAGCTGCTGCCTTGGCAGGAACTAATGGGGATCCATAATAAACCCCAGGAAGAGTAGCTGCTGCCTTGGCAGGAACTACTGGGGATCCATAATAAACCCCAGGAAGAGTAGCTGCTGCCTTGGCAGGAACTAATGGGGATCCATAATAAACCCCAGGAAGAGTAGCTATTGCCTTGGCAGGAACTAATGGGGATCCATAATAAACCCCAGGAAGAGTAGCTGCTACCTTAGCAGGAACTAATGGGGATCCATAATAAACCCCAGGAAGAGTAGCTGCTGCCTTGACAGGAACTAATGGGGATCCATAATAAACCCCAGGAAGAGTAGCTGCTGCCTTGGCAGGAACTAATGGGGATCCATAATAAACCCCAGGAAGAGTAGCTGCTGCCTTGGCAGGAACTACTGGGGATCCATAATAAACCCCAGGAAGAGTAGCTGCTGCCTTGGCAGGAACTAATGGGGATCCATAATAAACCCCAGGAAGAGTAGCTGCTGCCTTGGCAGGAACTAATGGGGATCCATAATAAGTTCCAATGCCAGACTCTCATGATTGCTAAATACTGCACAATTTAAACACCAATCCTCCTTCCCAAATGCATGTGTAAATGTTGGACGATAAACTGTGCCTTCCTGTATTATACTGATGCTCAAATGTTTATTCTATTCTACTGAGGCATTTACTTTATGTTTGTATTCTTAACTGTTTTATTTATTATTATTGTTATTGCTTCGTCCAGAAGGAATCTGTATGTGAGCATTTGGTTGGACGATGCCATGACTATCCTGTACATACAACTAATAAAACTTCAAACTTAGATTAGGCAGAGAGAGACAGAGAGAGACAGAGAGAGAGAGAGAGAGAAACAGAGAGAGAGAGACAGAGAGAGAAACAGAGAGACAGAGAGAGAGACAGAGACAGAGAGAGACAGAGAGAGAGACAGACAGACAGAGAGAGACAGAGACAGAGAGAGAGAGACAGAGAGAGACAGAGAGAGAGACAGAGAGAGAAACAGAGAGAGAGACAGAGAGAGACAGAGAGAGACAGAGAGAGACAGAGAGAGAGACAGAGAGAGAAACAGAGAGAGACAGAGAGAGAGACAGAGAGAGAAACAGAGAGACAGAGAGACAGAGAGAAGACAGAGACAGAGAGAGAGACAGAGAGAGAGACAGAGAGAGACAGAGAGAGACAGAGAGAGACGGAGAGAGAAACAGAGAGAGAGACAGAGAGAGACAGAGAGAGAGACAGAGAGACAGAGAGAGAGAGAAAGAGACAGACAGAGACAGAGAGAGAGAGGGAGACATATATATATATATATATAATATGACATTTGTAATGTGTTTATTGTTTTGAAACTTCTGTATGGGTGATGTCTACTGTTAATTTTTATTGTTTATTTCACTTTATATATTATCTACCTTACTTGCTTTGGCAATGTTAACACATGTTACCCATGCCAATAAAGCCCTTGAATTGAATTGAATTGAGAGAGACGGAGAGAGAGAGAGAGAGAGACGGAGAGAGAGAGAGAGAGAGAGACGGAGAGAGAGAGAGAGACGGAGAGAGATGGAGAGAGAGGGACGGAGAGAGAGAGACAGAGAGAGAGAGAGAGAGACGGAGGAAGAGAGACGGAGAGAAAGAGACGGAGAGAGAGAGGGAGACGGAGAGAGAGAGACGGAGACAGCTTCCTGGAGGGGGAAATCAATCATTTCCAGGCCCAGGGACATGTACTCGTCTGTGGCGACCTAAATGCCAGAACCGGACAAGAACCTGACACCCTCAGCACACAGGGGGACAAACACCTGCCTGGAGGTGACAGCATTCCCTCCCACATATGCCCCCCTAGGCTCAACTATGACAACGTAACCAACAAAAACGGGTCACAACTCCTGCAGCTCTGTCGCACGCTGGGTATGTACATAGTCAATGGTAGGCTTCGAGGGGACTCCTATGGTAGGTACACCTATAGCTCATCTCTTGGCAGTAGTACTGTAGACTACTTTATCACTGACCTCAACCCAGAGTCTCTCAGAGCGTTCACAGTCAGCCCACTGACACCCCTATCAGACCACAGCAAAATCACAGTCTACCTAAACAAAGCAATATTCAATCATGAGGCATTAAAGCCAAAGGAACTGAGTAACATTAAGAAATGCTATAGATGGAAGGAATGCAGTTTGGAAAACGTTCCACTGTAATAGTGAAGGTGTAAACTTGGCAGTAGAAAATCTTAACAGTATATTTGACCTCTTAGCTTCCCTATCAAATCTAAAAATCTCAAATAGAAAACCGAAGAAAATTAACAACAATGACAAATGGTTTGATGAAGAATGCAAAAATCTAAGAAAGAAATTGAGAAACCTGTCCAACCAAAAACATAGAGACCCGGAAAACCTGAGTCTACGCCTTCACTATGGTGAATCACTAAAACAATACATAAATACACTACGGAAAAAGAAGGAACAGCATGTCAGAAATCAGCTCAATGTAATTGAAGAATCCATAGACTCTAACCACTTCTGGGAAAATTGGAAAACACTAAACAAACAACAACACAAAGAATTATCTATCCAAAATGGAGATGTATGGGTAAACCAATTCTCCAATCTTTTTGGCTCTATAACAAAGAATAAAGAGCAAAAACATATACATGATCAAATACAGATCTTAGAATCAACTATTGAAGACTACCAGAACCCACTGGATTCTCCAATTACATTGAATGAGTTACAGGACAAAATAAAAACCCTCCAACCCAAAAAGGCCTGTGGTGTTGATGGTATCCTCAATGAAATGATCAAATACACAGACAACAAATTCCAATTGGCTATACTAAAACTCTTTAACATCATCCTTAGCTCTGGCATCTTCCCCAATATTTGGAACCAAGGACTGATCACCCCAATACACAAAAATGGAGACAAATTTGACCCCAATAACTACCATGGAATATGCGTCAACAGTAACCTTGGGAAAATCCTCTGCATTATCATTAACAGCAGACTCGTACACTTCCTCAATGAAAACAATGTACTGAGCAAATGTCAAATTGGCTTTTTACCAAATCACCGTACAACAGACCATGTATTCACCCTGCACACCCTAATTGACAACCAAACAAACCAAAACAAAGGCAAAGTCTTCTCATGCTTTGTTGATTTCAAAAAAGCCTTTGACTCAATTTGGCATGAGGGTCTGCTATACAAACTGATGGAAAGTGGTGTTGGGGGTAAAACATACGACATCATAAAATCCATGTACACAAAACAAGTGTGTGGTTAAAATTGGCAAAAAACACACACATTTCTTCACACAGGGTCGTGGGGTTAGACAGGGATGCAGCTTAAGCCCCACCCTCTTCAACATATATATCAATGAACTGGCGCGGGCACTAGAAAAGTCTGCAGCACCCGGCCTCACCCTACTAGAATCTGAAGTCAAATGTCTGCTGTTTGCTGATGATCTGGTGCTTCTGTCACCAACCAAGGAGGGCCTACAGCAGCACCTAGATCTTATGCACAGATTCTGTCAGACCTGGGCCCTGACAGTAAATCTCAGTAAGACCAAAATAATGGTGTTCCAAAAAAGGTCCAGTCACCAGGACCACAAATACAAATTCCATCTAGACACTGTTGCCCTAGTGCACACAAAAAACTATACATACCTTGGCCTAAACATCAGCGCCACAGGTAACTTCCACAAAGCTGTGAACGATCTGAGAGACAAGGCAAGAAGGGCATTCTATGCCATCAAAAGGAACATAAATTTCAACAACATACCAATTAGGATTTGGCTAAAAATACTTGAATCAGTCATAGAGCCCATTGCCCTTTATGGTTGTGAGGTCAGGGGTCCGCTCACCAACCAAGACTTCACAAAATGGGACAAACACCAATTTGAGAGACTGCATGCAGAATTCTGCAAAAATATCCTCTGTGTACAACGTAGAACACCAAATAGTGCATGCAGAGCAGAATTAGGCCGATACCCACTAATTATCCAAATCCAGAAAAGAGCTGTTAAATTCTATAACCATCTAAAAGGAAGCGATTCCCAAACCTTCCACAACAAAGCCATCACCTACAGAGAGATGAACCTGGAGAAGAGTCCCCTAAGCAAGCTGGTCTTGGGGCTCTGTTCACAAACACACCCTACAGAGCCCCATGAAAGCAGCACAATTAGACCCAACCAAATCATGAGAAAACAAAAAGATAATTACTTGACACATTGGAAAGAATTAACAAAAAAACAGAGCAAACTAGAATGCTATTTGGCCCTACACAGAGAGTACACAGCGGCAGAATACCTGACCACCGTGACTGACCCAAAATTAGGGAAAGCTTTGACTATGTACAGACTCAGCGGGCATAGCCTTGCTATTGAGAAAGGCCGACGCAGGCAGACATGGCTCTCAAGAGAAGACAGGCTATGTGCTCACTGCCCACAAAATGAGGTGGAAACTGAGCTGCACTTCCTAACCTCCTGCCCAATGTATGACCATATTAGAGAGACATATTTCCCTCAGATTACACAGATCCACAAAGAATTCAAAAACAAATCCAATTTTGAAAAACTCCCATATCTACTGGGTGAAATTCCACAGTGTGCCATCACAGCAGCAAGATTTGTGACCTGTTGCCACGAGAAAAGGGCAACCAGTGAAGAACACGCACCATTGTAAATACAACCCATTTCTATGCTTATTTATTTTATCTTGTGTCCTTTACCATTTGTACATTGTAAAAACACTATATATATATATATATATATATATATATATATAAATAATATGACATTTGTAATGTCTTTATTGTTCTGAAACTTCTGTATGTGTGATGTTTACTGTTAATTTTGATTGTTTATTTCACTTTATATATTATCTACCTTACTTGCTTTGGCAATGTTAACACGTTTCCCATGCCAATAAAGCCCTTGAATTGAATTGAATTGAGAGAGAGACGGAGAGAGAGAGAGACAGCGAGAGAGAGAGAGAGACGGAGAGAGAGAGAGAGAGACGGAGAGAGAGACAGCAAGAGAGAGAGACGGAGAGAGAGAGAGAGAAAGAGACGGAGAGAGATGGAGAGAGGGACAGAGAGAGAGAGAGAGAGACGGAGGGAGATAGACGGAGAGAGAGAGAGGGAGACAGAGAGAGAGAGGGAGACGGAGAGAGAGAGGGAGACAGAGAGATAGAGGGAGACGGAGAGAGAGAGACGGAGAGAGAGACAGAGAGAAAGAGAGAGAGACAGAGAGAGATAGATATAGACAGAGAGAGAGGGAGACAGAGAGAAAGAGAGAGAGACGGAGAGAGAGCGAGACGGAGAGAGAGAGACGGAGAGAGAGAGAGAGACGGAGAGAGCGAGAGAGACAGCGAGAGAAAGAGACAGCGAGAGAGAGAGAGAGACAGGGCTATATGGCTGCTAACTAGCTCTCTACATCACCGATGTCATGGGAGTCTGGGACCTGATAAACTGGACAACTACATCCAACAAGAAAGGAAGGAAGGACGGAGGGAAACACTAACTAGAACAGTCTCATTGCGGTGCCAATACCGTTGAGCTGAAAGGAAAGGAGAAGAATGGGTCGAGCTGTTAAGGAAAGATGTGTCTCAGCTGGTGTCTCCTTTAGGGAAAAGATATGAGAGGAAGGAGGGGCGAGGGAGGGGCGAAGGAGGGGCGAGGGAGGGAGAGGGGGAACAAGCAACCACAGGAAGCTTCAAGTAAAGTGAAGTCAGGCATCATGCCTCCATGTCCTCAGAACAGCAGATCTAAAGAAAGGAGGGGAAGAGGGTGTGTGTAGGCACCTCCGCACTGCAAGAGAGAGGAAATGACAGACTGAGGAAAAGGAAACGGGGACAGAGAGAGAACGAGGTAAGAGACAGAGATCATCAGAGTAGAGATGGAGAACGAGGTAAGAGACAGAGATAATCAGAGACGGAGAACGAGGTAAGAGACAGAGATAATCAGAGACGGAGAATGAGGTAAGAGAGAGATAATCAGAGACGGAGAACGAGGTAAGAGACAGAGATAATCAGAGACGGAGAACGAGGTAAGAGAGAGATAATCAGAGACGGAGAACGAGGTAAGAGACAGAGATAATCAGAGTAGAGACGGAGAACGAGGTAAGAGACAGAGATAATCAGAGTAGAGACGGAGAACGAGGTAAGAGACAGAGATAATCAGAGACGGAGAACGAGGTAAGAGAGAGATAATCAGAGTAGAGACGGAGAACGAGGTAAGAGACAGAGATAATCAGAGTAGAGAAGGAGAACGAGGTAAGAGACAGAGATCATCAGAGTAGAGACGGAGAACGAGGTAAGAGACAGAGATAATCAGAGACGGAGAACGAGGTAAGAGACAGAGATAATCAGAGTAGAGACGGAGAACGAGGTAAGAGACAGAGATAATCAGAGACGGAGAACGAGGTAAGAGACAGAGATAATCAGAGACGGAGAACGAGGTAAGAGACAGAGATCATCAGAGTAGAGACGGAGAACGAGGTAAGAGACAGAGATAATCAGAGACGGAGAACGAGGTAAGAGACAGAGATAATCAGAGACGGAGAACGAGGTAAGAGAAAGAGATAATCAGAGATGGAGAACGAGGTAAGAGACAGAGATCATCAGAGTAGAGACGGAGACCGAGGTAAGAGAAAGAGATAATCAGAGACGGAGAACGAGGTAAGAGACAGAGATAATCAGAGTAGAGACGGAGAACGAGGTAAGAGACAGAGATAATCAGAGTAGAGACGGAGAACGAGGTAAGAGACAGAGATAATCAGAGACGGAGAACGAGGTAAGAGACAGAGATAATCAGAGACGGAGAACGAGGTAAGAGACAGAGATCATCAGAGTAGAGACGGAGACCGAGGTAAGAGACAGAGATAATCAGAGTAGAGACGGAGAACGAGGTAAGAGACAGAGATAATCAGAGTAGACGGAGAACGAGGTAAGAGACAGAGATAATCAGAGTAGAGAGAGAGAACGAGGTAAGAGACAGAGATAATCAGAGTAGAGACGGAGAACGAGGTAAGAGACAGAGATAATCAGAGTAGAGACAGAGAACGAGGTAAGAGACAGAGATAATCAGAGTAGAGACAGAGAACGAGGTAAGAGACAGAGATCATCAGAGTAGAGACGGAGAACGAGGTAAGAGACAGAGATCATCAGAGTAGAGATGGAGAACGAGGTAAGAGACAGAGATAATCAGAGTAGAGACGGAGAACGAGGTAAGAGACAGAGATCATCAGAGTAGAGACGGAGAACGAGGTAAGAGACAGAGATAATCAGAGTAGAGACAGAGAACGAGGTAAGAGACAGAGATAATCAGAGTAGAGACAGAGAACGAGGTAAGAGACAGAGATCATCAGAGTAGAGACGGAGAACGAGGTAAGAGACAGAGATAATCAGAGTAGAGACGGAGAACGAGGTAAGAGACAGAGATAATCAGAGTGGAGACGGAGAACGAGGTAAGAGACAGAGATAATCAGAGTAGAGACGGAGAACGAGGTAAGAGACAGAGATAATCAGAGTAGAGATGGAGAACGAGGTAAGAGACAGAGATAATCAGAGTGGAGACGGAGAACGAGGTAAGAGACAGAGATAATCAGAGTAGAGACGGAGAACGAGGTAAGAGACAGAGATAATCAGAGTGGAGACGGAGAACGAGGTAAGAGACAGAGATAATCAGAGTAGAGACGGAGAACGAGGTAAGAGACAGAGATAATCAGAGTAGAGACGGAGAACGAGGTAAGAGACAGAGATAATCAGAGTGGAGACGGAGAACGAGGTAAGAGACAGAGATAATCAGAGTAGAGACGGAGAACGAGGTAAGAGACAGAGATAATCAGAGTAGAGACGGAGAACGAGGTAAGAGACAGAGATAATCAGAGTAGAGACGGATAACGAGGTAAGAGACAGAGATAATCAGAGTGGAGAGAGAGAACGAGGTAAGAGACAGAGATAATCAGAGTAGAGACGGAGAACGAGGTAAGAGACAGAGATAATCAGAGTAGAGACGGAGAACGAGGTAAGAGACAGAGATAATCAGAGTAGAGACAGAGAACGAGGTAAGAGACAGAGATAATCAGAGTAGAGACGGATAACGGGGTAAGACACAGAGATAATCAGAGTGGAGACTGAACATTATTGAAAGGGAGAGAATAAGAAGAGGATTGAACTGGGTGAGCGAGGAGGAGGAGGGAGAACGTGGAGGTGTGTGTGTGTTTTACCAGCACGGTGGCAGTGTGCTCCAGCAGAGTGGGGTGGCCAGCATCACAGCCCAGCCCCAGGGGAACAGAGTACTGGGGGGCTACGCCCGCTACCGTGGGGGGGTGGGTGTGGAGGGTGGCTACCATCAGGGGTGTGCAGGAGCCCTGGGAGGTGGAGGGGAGGGGGGATGGGTCAGGAAAGGGTGGAGGGTTAAATAAGTTGGCAGAGACTCTTTTTCCTCGGGTTGGTGAACACTCATTCTTTTCAACCTGTGGAAGCAGGTGTTTCTGGACTGATTGAGGTTAGATAAGCTGTAGGTCAGACGATAAACTGTCCATGGATGGGGAGAGGAGGAGATATGAGCCCAACTCCAACAACCTTTCAACCGGAATATGTTCTAGATTCTTCTGAGCTTCAAGACCTGGAGTTCTAACAGACACGCAGACAGACACGCAGACAGACACGTAGACAGACACGCAGACAGACAGACAGACAGACAGACAGACATGTACCTGTGTGAGCATGGCAGGCTGCAGCTGCAGTGGCTGTGTTGATTGGTTCTGGTTCACTATGGGGGCTGAACTGTTCATCCTCACTGGGAAACTAGAGCTCTTATTGGATGACTGGAGACCTGCAGACAGAAGAACAGCCAATCAGTGACCACCACTACACCATGATATCACAACAGTGTTACTAAGTCCCAAGTCATTCAGACAGTCAGAAGTTTACATACACCTTAGCCAAATACATTTAAACTCAGTTTATTCACAATTCCTGACATTTAATCCAAGTAAAAATTCCCTGTCTTAGGTCAGTTAGGATCACCACTTGATTTTAAGAATGTGAAATGTCAGAATAATAGTAGAGAGAATTATTTATTTCAGCTTTCATTTCTTTCATCACATTCCCAGTGGGTCAGAAGTTTACATACACTTAATTAGTATTTGGTAGCATTGCCTTTAAATTGTTTAACTTGGGTCAAACGTTTTGGGTAGCCTTCCACAAGCTTCCCACAATAAGTTGGGTGAATTTTGGCCCATTCCTCCTGAGCTGGTGTAACTGAGTCAGGTTTGTAGGTTTGTAGGCCTCCTTGCTCGCACACACCTTTTCAGTTCTGCCCACAAATTTTCTATGGGATTGAGGTCAGGGCTTTGTGATGGCCACTCCAATATGTTGACTTTGTTGTCCTTAAGCCATTTTGCCACAACTTTGGAAGTATGCTTGCGGTCATTGTCCATTTAGAAGAACATTTTACGACCAAGCTTTAATTTCCTGACTGATGTCATGAGATGTTGCTTCAATATATCCACATAATGTTCCTACCTCATGATGCCATCAATTTTGTGAAATGCACCAGTCCCTCCTGCAGCAAAGCACCCCCACAACATGATGCTGCCACCCCCGTGCTTCACGGTTGGGATGGATTTCTTCGGCTTGCAAGCCTCCCCCATTTTCCTCCAAACATAACGATGGTCATTATGGCCAAACAGTTCTATTTTTGTTTCATCAGACCAGAGGATATTTCTCCAAAAAGTACGATCTTTGTCCCCATGTGCAGTTGCAAACTGTAGTCTGGCTTTTTTATGGCGGTTTTGGAGCAGTGGCTTCTTACTTGCTGAGCGGTCTTTCAGGTTATGTCGATATAGGACTCATTTTACTGTGGTTATAGATACTTTTGCACCTGTTTCCTCCATCATCTTCACTGGGTCTTTGCTGTTGTTCTGGGATTGATTTGCGCTTTTCGCACCAAAGTGCGTTCATCTCTAGGAGACAGAATGCGTCTCCGTCCTGAGCGGTATGACGGCTGCGTGGTCCCCTGGTGTTTATACTTGCGTACTATTGTTTGTACAGATGAATGTGGTACCTTCAGGCGTTTGGAAATTGCACTCAAGGATGAACCAGACTTGTGGAGGTCTACAATTTGTTTTCTGAGGTCTTGGCTGATTTATTTTGATTTTGCCATGATGTCAAGCAAAGAGGCATTGAGTTTGAAGGTAGGCCTTGAAATACATACTCAGGTACACCTCCAATTGACTCAAATGATGTCAATTAGCCTATCAGAAGATTCTAAAGCCATTATAGAATTTTCTGGAATTTTCCAAGCTGTTTAAAGGCACAGTCAACTTAGTGTATGTAAACTTCAGACCCACTGGAATTGTGATACAGTGAATTATAAGTGAAATAATCTGTCTGTAAACAATTGTTGGAAAAATTACTTGTGTCATGCACAAAGTAGATGTCCTAACCGACTTGCTAAAACTATACGTATATAGATGGGCTCCGATACGATACATGAACGATACGTTTTAGTTTGAAACGATTCGGTGGGATTCGGTTTGATTAGAGAATGAATCGACGCGACTCGGTTCGATACAATTCGATGCACTAACATTTGATGCATAAACACATTCATTTTCCATTCTAAATGAAAATCTGCTGCTGATGGAACTCATGAGCTGAATGTCTCTGAGCTGAATGTCTCTGAGCTGGATCTGTCTGAGCTGGATCTGTCTGAGCTGGATCTGTCTGAGCTGGGCCTCTCTGAGCTGGATCTGTCTGAGCTGGATCTGTCTGAGCTGGATCTGTCTGAGCTGGATCTGTCTGAGCTGGATCTGTCTGAGCTGGATCTGTCTGAGCTGGATCTGTCTGAGCTGGATCTGTCTGAGCTGGATCTGTCTGAGCTGGATCTGTCTGAGCTGGATCTGTCTGAGCTGGATCTATCTGAGCTGGATCTGTCTGAGCTGGATCTGTCTGAGCTGGACCACTTTGAACTGTCTGTGAACAAAAATAAACGCAACATGCAACAATTTCAAAGATTTGACTTGTCCAATAAGAAACAGAAATGTAAATGTTCCAGTTGAAAACATGAACAATGTGTCCTAAACAGCACAAACAGATCTGGGACCAGGGTAGTTCATTTATATGCTGTTATAATAGGAACTATCCCTATTTTTTTATTACCTACTTTCCCCCCCTAATTTTAATGTCGATCTTGTCTCATCGCTGCAACTCCCCAACGGGCTCTCGAGAGATGACGGTGGAGTCATGCGTCCTCTGAAACATGCCTAATCGCGCTCCTTAACACCCGCCAGCTTAACCCAGAAGGCCAGCCGCCCCAATGTGTCGGAGGAAAACACCGTTCAGCTGGCGACTGGGATCAGCCCGCAGGCACCCGGCCAGCCACAAGGAGTCGCTAGAGTGCGATGAGCCAAGTAAAGCCCCCTCCTGCCAAACCCTCCCCTAACCCGGACGAAGCTGGGTCAATTGCGCTCCTGTCCTATGGGACTCTCGGCAACGGCCGGTTGTGGCACAGCCCGGGATTGAACCCAGGTCTGTAGTAACGCCTTCAGACAACTGCGGCACTCGGGAGACCCATAAGTATTCCTCTATCGTGGACGGTAAAGAGCATATTTTTGGGTCATGTTCCCGAAAATATTTGAAACCCTCCATCTTAAATAATCCAACCCCCCCCCCCCCCAAATCAGAGAGCTTGGACTTCCCTTTAGTTTACTCAACATCATAGTGTTTGGCTCTTACCCTGTATGGTGTTTGGTGGGCAGACGATGAGAGTCTGCTGGAAGGGCTCAGTCTGGCAGGCCAGGCCGTTGGGGCGTGCCTGCACGGGGACACTCTGTTGGGCCAGACCAGGGATGTTGATGGTGGCCTGCTGGTACAGGGCTGGCTGGTAGTTCATGAGAGGAACAGCGCCCCCTGCTGACGGGACCTGTTGGTTTACGCTCATTTAGAGTTCCACTACTGGTCGGTCAGACGGAAGTTGGAACAAACAGTTTTGTCCCGGTCATTTTGTTCATAGATCTGGACCCATAATTCTAAAGAGCCTTAAAGTACACATGCTGATCTAGGATCAGATCCCACTCGTGGATATTATATATATAATTCATTGTGATCTAAAAAGGCAAAGCTGATCCTAAATCACATCTTGCCCCTGGTGACTTGCACTGTGTGTGTGTGTGTGTGTGTGTGTGCGTGCGTGAGTGAGTGAGTGAGTGAGTGAGTGAGTGAGTGAGTGAGGGTGTGTGTGTGTGTGTGTGTGTGTGTGTGTACCTGGTTGTGCTGGCTCAGCTGGCTGCTGAAGGTGACAGTGAGGTTGCCGGCGGCAGCACTAGGAAGAGTGTTCGTAGAGAAGAGAGTTTTGTTGTTGTTGTTGTTGTCGAACGATGAGCTCCTATGTTTACAAAGCTCCATGTTCTGAAAACAAGACTTCACACTGCAAGGGGTGAGAAACAAACAATCAATCTATTGTTCCATCAAATAATGTAATCAATCGACTCAAACAATTAATTACATTTCACCCACAGAGGGAAAAGTTAAATCGTGACATTCTTTCACACCACAGACAGGTGTACGTACTGGGAGCTGTGAGGGAAGTCCAGCAGGTGACTCATGGTGACGAAGGGATGACCCAGCGTCTTAGTGGGCGTGATCCTCTTGTCAGCGTCCAATCGAAGCATCCGCTTCAGCAGGTCGATGAATTCCCGCCTATCAGCTTTCTCCGCAAGCATGTCCGTCCCCTCCAGGTGAGACGATAGGTTGACCTGCACCAGGAGGAAGTGAGGCAACAGGAGGAAGTCAGGTTGGATGAACGTGGTGCTAGAAAGATCTATTTTCAGTTTAGGATTATCTATTATTATTATTATATATATATATATTATCTATCTATAACTATATCTATAATATATATATATATTATCTATCTATTATCTAGTTGTTAAAGTTAGGATTTGGGGAGAGGGAGCAGAGGAAAAGCAGAATCATTGAATTAGCCAGCTAACTTGCCTAAATGTTAAGAAATAACTCGTTTATAAAAATAAAATAAAAAGATTAAATACTTTTCCCGCCCTCATCAATCTAAACATAATACCCCATAATGACAAGGCAAAAAACAGTGTGAAATGTTTGTAAATGTATTAAATATAAAACACTGAAATATCACATTTACATAAGTATTCAGACCCTTTACTCAGTACTTTGTTGAAGCAACTTTGGCAGCGATTACAGCCTTGAGTCTTCTTGGGTATGACGCTACAAGCTTGGCAAACCTGTATTTGGGGAGTTTCTCCCATTCTTCTCTGCAGATCAGATGCCTCCCAAGCTCTGTCAAGTTGGATGGGTAGAGTTGCTGCACAGCTATTTTCAGGTCTCTCCAGAGATGTTCAATTGGGTTCAAGTCCAGGCTCTGGCTGGGCCACTCAAGGACATTGTCCCAAAGCCATTCCTGTGTTGTGTTGGCTGTGTGCTTAGGGTCATTGTCCTGTTGGAAGGTGAACCTTTGCCCCAGTCTGAGGTCCTGAGCGCTCTGGAGCAGGTTTTCATCTCACCCCTCTGAGCCTGGTTCCTCTCTACCCGGTACAGCCAGAAGAGAACTGGACACCCCTCTGAGCCTGGTTCCTCTCTACCCAGTACAGCCAGAAGAGGACTGGTCACCCCTCAGAGCGGCAGGGTAGCCTAGTGGTTAGAGCGTTGGACTAGTAACCGAAAGGGTGCAAGATCGAAACCCTGAGCTGACAAAAGACGCCGCAGCCCGTCTGGTGTTCAACCTTCCCAAGTTCTCTCACGTCACCCCGCTCCTCCGCTCTCTCCACTGGCTTCCAGTTGAAGCTCGCATTCGCTACAAGACCATGGTGCTTGCCTACGGAGCTGTGAGGGGAACGGCACCGCAGTACCTCCAGGCTCTGATCAGGCCCTACACCCAAACAAGGGCACTGCGTTCATCCACCTCTGGCCTGCTCGCCTCCCTACCACTGAGGAAGTACAGTTCCCGCTCAGCCCAGTCAAAAAAATAAGAATTTGTTCTTAACTGACTTGCCTAGTTAAATAAAATACACTTAAATAATAAAGAGACTGGTTTCTTCTTCATTTCTTGCCTTGTAATATAATTTTTCCTGGCCACTGTGTGTGCTTCTGGCATCTGCCTCTGCCTCTGCATTGCTTGCTCTTTCTGTAAAGCTCTTTGGGGTTTTCGGCTGGGTATCTTTAAAGCACTTTGTGACAACTTTGTTTTCAAAATAATGGTCCAGTGGTATACTAACAAGCAAGCTAGAGCTAGTCAGGCTTTTATAAAGCTAGCCAGCTTCAGTTAGCCAGCTTCAGTTAGCTTGGATACTGGTTGTCTTTTAACTGCGCGTGAATTGCGAACTCTTTTTTAAATTTTATTACCTTTATTTAATTAGTCAAGTCAGTTAAGAACAAATTCTTATTTTCAATGACGGCCTAGGAACAGTGGGTTAACTGCCTGTTCAGGGGCAGAACGACAGACTTGTACCTTGTCAGCTCGGGGATTCGAACTTGCAACCTTCCGGTTACTAGCCCAACGCTCTAACCACTAGGCTACCCTGCCGCCCCAGGGCGCCCACTAGGCTACTCTTCCCTAAGACAACGCTGAACCGTCAACCCATCGGCGAGTCAGTACCACGTTTTAATTCTTGCGAACTCAGCAGGCTACGGTGTGAACTAGGCTTTTAAAAAGTGTCGTCTTTATTGTATTATTTTATAATTTAATGCCGTCTTTGTGTGCTGAGTTTATCAATGCACAGAGCACCTTTTTCCTCCACTAATATCAATAAAATAATTTTATAAAATCATATAAATGTTTTCCTGAACTTTTAAATGCATCCCATCATTAGTAAATGGTATTTTAATATATATATATTTTTAATTTACACCGGAAAAAAACGAGAGAAAAAAAAATATTTGATTAATTAAATATGTCAAAATTGATCATCTTTCTTCAAAATGAAGGGGACGCAATCTGATGGATTGGAGACAGGGATGGATTGGAGACAGGGATGGATTGGATTGGAGACAGGGATGGATTGGATTGGAGACAGGGATGGGATGGAGACAGGGATGGATTGGATTGGAGACAGGGATGGATTGGAGACAGGGATGGATTGGAGACAGGGATGGATTGGATTGGAGACAGGGATGGGATGGAGACAGGGATGGATTGGAGACAGGGATGGATTGGAGACAGGGATGGATTGGATTGGAGACAGGGATGGATTGGAGACAGGGATGGATTGGAGACAGGGATGGATTGGAGACAGGGATGGATTGGAGACAGGGATGGATTGGATTGGAGACAGGGATGGATTGGATTAGAGACAGGGATGGGATGGAGACAGGGATGGGATGGAGACAGGGATGGATTGGAGACAGGGATGGGATGGAGACAGGGATGGGATGGAGACAGGGATGGGATGGAGACAGGGATGGGATGGAGACAGGGATGGATTGGAGACAGGGATGGGATGGAGACAGGGATGGATTGGAGACAGGGATGGATTGGAGACAGGGATGGGATGGAATGGAGACAGGGATGGATTGGATTAGAGACAGGGATGGGATGGAGACAGGGATGGGATGGAGACAGGGATGGATTGGAGACAGGGATGGGATGGAGACAGGGATGGGATGGAGACAGGGATGGATTGGATTGGAGACAGGGATGGATTGGATTAGAGACAGGGATGGGATGGAGACAGGGATGGATTGGAGACAGGGATGGGATGGAGACAGGGATGGGATGGAGACAGGGATGGGATGGAGACAGGGATGGATTGGAGACAGGGATGGATTGGAGACAGGGATGGATTGGAGACAGGGATGGATTGGAGACAGGGATGGATTGGAGACAGGGATGGATTGGAGACAGGGATGGATTGGAGACAGGGATGGATTGGAGACAGGGATGGGATGGAGACAGGGATGGATTGGAGACAGGGATGGATTGGAGACAGGGATGGGATGGATTGGAGACAGGGATGGATTGGAGACAGGGATGGATTGGAGACAGGGATGGATTGGAGACAGGGATGGATTGGAGACAGGGATGGATTGGAGACAGGGATGGGATGGATTGTGGTCCTCAACTCGCGGCTCAGACACTTCATTCAGGGTGAGTGGAGTTAGCCGTGAGTTAGCGTGCCCCGGTAGCAGGTTAGTTCTGAAGGATACGTTGCTAATGGAAATTAACCTAGCGAAAAGCTGAGCCTCGATTATCGGTTATCCCGAGGAACAAAGTTACCTCACCAACTCTTCAGACCTGCTTTGTTGTTTAGTTTCTCGTGAAAAAAAAAATATATATATATATTTTTTTAGATCTCAACGAGACTAACCTGATTAAATAAAGGTAAAAAAACATAAAAAATAAAAAAAAATGGCGAATGTAAAAAGGGGGTTTATAAACATAAACGTGACATACTAGATGACGTCACATAGCTTAACCAACCTGCATCATGTCGTCCAGACAGTTGAAGATGTATTTACGAGCCTCCTTGGACTTGATGCCCATCTCAGCCTCGTGGTCCGAAGGGGCCTATTGAACAGACACATCAGGAACGTTACACTTGTTGTCGTCACCAAAATACTGATTCAATAAAACTAATAAGGAAGTGCCCAGGAAAACGTGGGTTTCTATCTGCCCACGAACCCCACTGAAAGCCCTGTCCACAGCAGTGTGTGGAGATCCACCTGCTGATTCCGGCAGGAACTAGATGAGTTTCCAAAATGGCAACCTATTCCCAATATAGTACTGTTATTCAGGGCTCTGTAGTACACTACTGTTGACCAGGGCTCTGTAGTACACTACTGTTAACCAGGGCTTTATAGTACACTACTGTTAACCAGGGCTCTGTAGTACACTACTGTTAACCAGGGCTCTGTAGTACACTACTGTTAACCAGGGCTCTATAGTACACTACTGTTAACCAGGGCTTTATAGTACACTACTGTTAACCAGGGCTCTATAGTACACTACTGTTAACCAGGGCTCTATAGTACACTACTGTTAACCAGGGCTTTATAGTACACTACTGTTAACCGGGGCTCTGTAGTACACTACTGTTAACCGGGGCTCTATAGTACACTACTGTTGACCAGGGCTCTGTAGTACACTACTGTTAACCAGGGCTCTGTAGTACACTACTGTTAACCAGGGCTCTGTAGTACACTACTGTTAACCAGGGCTTTATAGTACACTACTGTTAACCAGGGCTCTGTAGTACACTACTGTTAACCAGGGCCCTGTAGTACACTACTGTTAACCAGGGCTCTGTAGTACACTACTGTTGACCAGGGCTCTACAGTACACTACTGTTAACCAGGGCTCTGTAGTACACTACTGTTGACCAGGGCTCTACAGTACACTACTGTTAACCAGGGCTTTATAGTACACTACTGTTAACCAGGGCTCTGTAGTACACTACTGTTAACCAGGGCTCTATAGTACACTACTGTTAACCAGGGCTCTATAGTACACTACTGTTAACCAGGGCTCTATAGTACACTACTGTTAACCAGGGCTCTATAGTACACTACTGTTAACCAGGGCTCTATAGTACACTACTGTTAACCAGGGCTCTGTAGTACACTACTGTTAACCAGGGCTCTATAGTACACTACTGTTAACCAGGGCTCTATAGTACACTACTGTTAACCAGCGCTCTGTAGTACACTACTGTTAACCAGGGCTCTGTAGTACACTACTGTTGACCAGGGCTCTGTAGTACACTACTGATGACCAGGGCTCTGTAGTACACTACTGTTGACCAGGGCTCTATAGTACACTACTGTTAACCAGGACTCTATAGTACACTACTGTTAACCAGGGCTCTGTAGTACACTACTGTTGACCAGGGCTCTGTAGTACACTACTGTTAACCAGGGCTCTGTAGTACACTACTGTTAACCAGGGCTCTATAGTACACTACTGTTAACCAGGGCTCTGTAGTACACTACTGTTAACCAGGGCTCTGTAGTACACTACTGTTAACCAGGGCTCTGTAGTACACTACTGTTGACCAGGGCTCTGTAGTACACTACTGTTAACCAGGGCTCTGTAGTACACTACTGTTAACCAGGGCTCTGTAGTACACTACTGTTAACCAGGGCTCTATAGTACACTACTGTTAACCAGGGCTCTGTAGTACACTACTGTTAACCAGGACTCTATAGTACACTACTGTTAACCAGGGCTCTGTAGTACACTACTGTTAACCAGGGCTCTGTAGTACACTACTGTTAACCAGGGCTCTATAGTACACTACTGTTAACCAGGGCTCTATAGTACACTACTGTTAACCAGGGCTCTATAGTACACTACTGTTAACCAGGGCTCTATAGTACACTACTGTTAACCAGGGCTCTGTAGTAGTCAGGTGTACTGTAATACCTGGACCATCCAGAGAGGATAGATGGAGTCAGGTGTACTGTAATATATTGACCATCCAGAAGGGAATATTTGTTTTTAAATTTTACATTTGAGATTCTTCAAAGTAGCCACCCTTTGCCTTGATGACAGCTTTGCACACTCTTGACATTCTCTCAACCTGGAATGCATTTTAATAAACAGTTGTGCCTTGTTAAAAGTACATTTGTGGAATTTCTTTCCTTCTTAATGTGTTGTGTTGTGTTGCGACAAGGTAGTGGTGGTATACAAAAGATAGCCCTATTTGGTGAAATACCAAGTCCATATTATGGCAAGAACAGCTCATATAAGCAAAGAGAAACGACAGTCCATCATTACTCTAAGACATGAAGGTCAGCCAATAAGGAGCATTTCAAGAACTTCAAGTACAGTAGCAAAAACCATCCAGCATTATGATGAAACTGGCTCTCATGAGGACCGCCACAGGAAAGGAAGACCCAGAGTTACCTCTGCTGCAGAGGATAAGTTCGTTAGAGTTACCAGCCTCAGACATTGCAGCCCAAATAAATACTACACGGAGTTCAAGTAACAGACACATCTCAACATCAACTGTTCAGAGGGGACTGAGTGAATCAGGCCTTCATTGTCTAATTGCTGCAAAGAAACCACTACTAAAGGACACCAATAAGAAGAGACTTGCTTGAGCCAAGAAATACGAGCAATAGACATTAGACTAGTGGAAATCTGTCCTTTGGTCTACTGAGTCCAAATTTGAGATGTTTGGTTCCAACCGCCGTGTCTTTTGTGAGAAGCAGAGTCGGTGAACGGATGATCTCTGCATGTGTGGTTCCCACCGTGAAGCATGGAGGAGGAGGTGTGATGGTGTGGGGGTGCTTTGCTGGTGATACTGTCAGTGATTTATTTAGAATTCAAGGCACACTTAACCAGCATGGCTGGCACAGCAACGCTCCATCACATCTGGTCTGCTCTTAGTGGGACTATCATTTGTTTTTCAACAGGACAATAACCCAAAACACACCTGTGTACGAGCTATTTGACCAAGAAGGAGAGTGATGGCGCGCATCCGTGCGTGAAGTCAGTGTGTCGTGTACTGGAATTGACTCAATACCTTGATTCTCCAGATGGGATAGCTGGAGTCAGGTCCTCTCTTGAAGAAGCGGCTTGTCTTGGTGCCGGCACTCAGCAGGTACTCTGCAGGCAGGCCCTGGGTCTGGGAGATGTACCGGATCTAGCGGACGAGGACAGGAGGGGACATGTTAGAATGCATCATAAGAGTTTTAAGATAAAATACACGTGTCTTGGTGTGGTTGTGCGGTTCCTACCTGGTCATACTCCGAGGCCCCGGGGTACAGCGGCCACCCCAGGAACAGCTCAGCTATAACGCAGCCCAGAGACCACATATCTATAGCCTCACAGAACGGCAAGCCCAGGATGATCTCTGGAGCCCTGAAAGAACAATAACACGTCAACAACAACACAGATAACATGCTCGCACACTTAGTATTAAATATAGTATATTGGGAAAGTGTTCAACTGTTGTGAAACAACCACCTGTATTTTTTCTGTAGTCTCAGATTCTTACCAGTGAATGGAATTACTTACTTGTAAAGTCTGGTTCACCTGTACCAGTCATCATGTTATATACACCTGTACCAGTCATCATGTTATATACACCTGTACCAGTCATCATGTTATATACACCTGTACCAGTCATCATGTTATATATACCTGTACCAGTCATCATGTTATATACACCTGTACCAGTCATCATGTTATATACACCTATACCAGTCATCATGTTATATACACCTGTACCAGTCATCATGTTATATACACCTGTACCAGTCATCATGTTATATACACCTGTACCAGTCATCATGTTATATACACCTGTACCAGTCATCATGTTATATATACCTGTACCAGTCATCATGTTATATACACCTGTACTAGTCATCATGTTATATACACCTGTACCAGTCATCATGTTATATACACCTGTACCAGTCATCATGTTATATACACCTGTACCAGTCATCATGTTATATATACCTGTACCAGTCATCATGTTATATACACCTGTACCAGTCATCATGTTATATACACCTGTACCAGTCATCATGTTATATATACCTGTACCAGTCATCATGTTATATACACCTGTAACAGTCATCATGTTATATACACCTGTACCAGTCATCATGTTATATATACCTGTACCAGTCATCATGTTATATACACCTGTACCAGTCATCATGTTATATATACCTGTACCAGTCATCATGTTATATACACCTGTACCAGTCATCATGTTATATACACCTGTACCAGTCATCATGTTATATACACCTGTACCAGTCATCATGTTATATACACCTGTACCAGTCATCATGTTATATACACCTGTACCAGTCATCATGTTATATATACCTGTACCAGTCATCATGTTATATACACCTGTACCAGTCATCATGTTATATATACCTGTACCAGTCATCATGTTATATATACCTGTACCAGTCATCATGTTATATACACCTGTACCAGTCATCATGTTATATATAGCTGTACCAGTCATCATGTTATATATACCTGTACCAGTCCTCATGTTATATACACCTGTACCAGTCATCATGTTATATATACCTGTACCAGTCATCATGTTATATACACCTGTACCAGTCATCATGTTATATATACCTGTACCAGTCATCATGTTATATATACCTGTACCAGTCATCATGTTATATATACCTGTACCAGTCCTCATGTTATATACACCTGTACCAGTCATCATGTTATATATACCTGTACCAGTCATCATGTTATATACACCTGTACCAGTCATCATGTTATATATACCTGTACCAGTCATCATGTTATATACACCTGTACCAGTCATCATGTTATATATACCTGTACCAGTCATCATGTTATATATACCTGTACCAGTCATCATGTTATATATAGCTGTACCAGTCATCATGTTATATATACCTGTACCAGTCCTCATGTTATATACACCTGTACCAGTCATCATGTTATATATACCTGTACCAGTCATCATGTTATATACACCTGTACCAGTCATCATGTTATATATACCTGTACCAGTCATCATGTTATATATACCTGTACCAGTCATCATGTTATATATACCTGTACCAGTCCTCATGTTATATACACCTGTACCAGTCATCATGTTATATATACCTGTACCAGTCATCATGTTATATACACCTGTACCAGTCATCATGTTATATATACCTGTACCAGTCATCATGTTATATATACCTGTACCAGTCATCATGTTATATATACCTGTACCAGTCCTCATGTTATATACACCTGTACCAGTCATCATGTTATATACACCTGTACCAGTCATCATGTTATATATACCTGTACCAGTCATCATGTTATATATACCTGTACCAGTCATCATGTTATATACACCTGTACCAGTCATCATGTTATATACACCTGTACCAGTCATCATGTTATATACACCTGTACCAGTCATCATGTTATATATACCTGTACCAGTCATCATGTTATATATAGCTGTACCAGTCATCATGTTATATACACCTGTACCAGTCATCATGTTATATATACCTGTACCAGTCATCATGTTATATATACCTGTACCAGTCATCATGTTATATATACCTGTACCAGTCATCATGTTATATACACCTGTACCAGTCATCATGTTATATATACCTGTACCAGTCCTCATGTTATATACACCTGTACCAGTCATCATGTTATATACACCTGTACCAGTCATCATGTTATATATACCTGTACCAGTCATCATGTTATATACACCTGTACCAGTCATCATGTTATATACACCTGTACCAGTCATCATGTTATATACACCTGTACCAGTCATCATGTTATATACACCTGTACCAGTCATCATGTTATATACACCTGTACCAGTCATCATGTTATATATACCTGTACCAGTCATCATGTTATATACACCTGTACCAGTCATCATGTTATATATACCTGTACCAGTCATCATGTTATATATACCTGTACCAGTCATCATGTTATATACACCTGTACCAGTCATCATGTTATATATAGCTGTACCAGTCATCATGTTATATATACCTGTACCAGTCCTCATGTTATATACACCTGTACCAGTCATCATGTTATATATACCTGTACCAGTCATCATGTTATATACACCTGTACCAGTCATCATGTTATATATACCTGTACCAGTCATCATGTTATATATACCTGTACCAGTCATCATGTTATATATACCTGTACCAGTCCTCATGTTATATACACCTGTACCAGTCATCATGTTATATATACCTGTACCAGTCATCATGTTATATACACCTGTACCAGTCATCATGTTATATATACCTGTACCAGTCATCATGTTATATACACCTGTACCAGTCATCATGTTATATATACCTGTACCAGTCATCATGTTATATATACCTGTACCAGTCATCATGTTATATATAGCTGTACCAGTCATCATGTTATATATACCTGTACCAGTCCTCATGTTATATACACCTGTACCAGTCATCATGTTATATATACCTGTACCAGTCATCATGTTATATACACCTGTACCAGTCATCATGTTATATATACCTGTACCAGTCATCATGTTATATATACCTGTACCAGTCATCATGTTATATATACCTGTACCAGTCCTCATGTTATATACACCTGTACCAGTCATCATGTTATATATACCTGTACCAGTCATCATGTTATATACACCTGTACCAGTCATCATGTTATATATACCTGTACCAGTCATCATGTTATATATACCTGTACCAGTCATCATGTTATATATACCTGTACCAGTCCTCATGTTATATACACCTGTACCAGTCATCATGTTATATACACCTGTACCAGTCATCATGTTATATATACCTGTACCAGTCATCATGTTATATATACCTGTACCAGTCATCATGTTATATACACCTGTACCAGTCATCATGTTATATACACCTGTACCAGTCATCATGTTATATACACCTGTACCAGTCATCATGTTATATATACCTGTACCAGTCATCATGTTATATATAGCTGTACCAGTCATCATGTTATATACACCTGTACCAGTCATCATGTTATATATACCTGTACCAGTCATCATGTTATATATACCTGTACCAGTCATCATGTTATATATACCTGTACCAGTCATCATGTTATATACACCTGTACCAGTCATCATGTTATATATACCTGTACCAGTCCTCATGTTATATACACCTGTACCAGTCATCATGTTATATATACCTGTACCAGTCATCATGTTATATACACCTGTACCAGTCATCATGTTATATATACCTGTACCAGTCATCATGTTATATATACCTGTACCAGTCATCATGTTATATACACCTGTACCAGTCCTCATGTTATATACACCTGTACCAGTCATCATGTTATATACACCTGTACCAGTCATCATGTTATATACACCTGTACCAGTCATCATGTTATATACACCTGTACCAGTCATCATGTTATATACACCTGTACCAGTCATCATGTTATATATACCTGTACCAGTCATCATGTTATATACACCTGTACCAGTCATCATGTTATATACACCTGTACCAGTCATCATGTTATATACACCTGTACCAGTCATCATGTTATATACACCTGTACCAGTCATCATGTTATATACACCTGTACCAGTCATCATGTTATATATACCTGTACCAGTCATCATGTTATATACACCTGTACCAGTCATCATGTTATATATACCTGTACCAGTCCTCATGTTATATACACCTGTACCAGTCATCATGTTATATATACCTGTACCAGTCATCATGTTATATATACCTGTACCAGTCATCATGTTATATACACCTGTACCAGTCATCATGTTATATATACCTGTACCAGTCATCATGTTATATATACCTGTACCAGTCATCATGTTATATATACCTGTACCAGTCATCATGTTATATATACATGTACCAGTCATCATGTTATATATACCTGTACCCGTCATCATGTTATATATACCTGTACCCGTCATCATGTTATATATACCTGTACCAGTCATCATGTTATATATACCTGTACCAGTCATCATGTTATATATACCTGTACCAGTCATCATGTTATATATACCTGTACCAGTCATCATGTTATATATACCTGTACCAGTCATCATGTTATATATACCTGTACCAGTCATCATGTTATATACACCTGTACCAGTCATCATGTTATATACACCTGTACCAGTCATCATGTTATATATACCTGTACCAGTCATCATGTTATATATACCTGTACTAGTCATCATGTTATATACACCTGTACCAGTCATCATGTTATATATACCTGTACCAGTCCTCATGTTATATACACCTGTACCAGTCATCATGTTATATATACCTGTACCAGTCATCATGTTATATATACCTGTACCAGTCATCATGTTATATATACCTGTACTAGTCATCATGTTATATACACCTGTACCAGTCATCATGTTATATATACCTGTACCAGTCATCATGTTATATATACCTGTACTAGTCATCATGTTATATACACCTGTACCAGTCATCATGTTATATATACCTGTACTAGTCATCATGTTATATATACCTGTACCAGTCATCATGTTATATACACCTGTACCAGTCATCATGTTATATACACCTGTACCAGTCCTCATGTTATATATACCTGTACCCGTCATCATGTTATATATACCTGTACCAGTCATCATGTTATATATACCTGTACCCGTCATCATGTTATATATACCTGTACCAGTCATCATGTTATATATACCTGTACCAGTCATCATGTTATATATACCTGTACCAGTCCTCATGTTATATACACCTGTACCAGTCATCATGTTATATATACCTGTACCAGTCATCATGTTATATATACCTGTACCAGTCATCATGTTATATACACCTGTACCAGTCATCATGTTATATATACCTGTACCAGTCATCATGTTATATACACCTGTACCAGTCATCATGTTATATACACCTGTACCAGTCATCATGTTATATATACCTGTACCAGTCATCATGTTATATATACCTGTACCAGTCATCATGTTATATATACCTGTACCAGCTATTACTCACTGATGCAAACATGCTGTGTCACTCACACACACACCTGCAAAGAAAACCCCAATATGAGGTGTAAAAACAGGTGAATCTACCTGTAGTATCGTGACTGCAGGTACGTTGAGCAGATAGCCTTGGAGACGTGTGAGGCTGAGCCGAAGTCGATGACCTTGACCCTGTAGGGCTGTCTGAGTGGATCCACCAGCATTATGTTCTCTGGCTTGAGGTCAGCATGGATCAGACCCAGAGACTTCAACTTCATCAGCGCAGTCGCCACCTGGTGGGGAAATAGACGTAACACTGAAGAGTTAAACAGCTGTGTGCCAGCTATGGACACTAAAGGGTTAAACAGCTGTGTGCCAGCTATGGACACTAAAGGGTTAAACAGCTGTGTGCCAGCTATGGACACTGAAGGGTTAAACAGCTGTGTGCCAGCTATGGACACTGAAGGGTTAAACAGCTATGTGCCAACTATGGACACTGAAGGGTTAAACAGCTGTGTGCCAGCTATGGACACTGAAGGGTTAAACAGCTGTGTGCCAGCTATGAACACTGAAGGGTTAAACAGCTGTGTGCCAGCTATGGACACTAAAGGGTTAAACAGCTGTGTGCCAGCTATGGACACTGAAGGGTTAAACAGCTGTGTGCCAGCTATGGACACTAAAGGGTTAAACAGCTGTGTGCCAGCTATGGACACTGAAGGGTTAAACAGCTGTGTGCCAGCTATGGACACTGAAGGGTTAAACAGCTGTGTGCCAGCTATGGACACTGAAGGGTTAAACAGCTGTGTGCCAACTATGGACACTGAAGGGTTAAACAGCTGTGTGCCAGCTATGGACACTAAAGGGTTAAACAGCTGTGTGCCAGCTATGGACACTGAAGGGTTAAACAGCTGTGTGCCAGCTATGGACACTGAAGGGTTAAACAGCTGTGTGCCAGCTATGGACACTGAAGGGTTAAACAGCTGTGTGCCAGCTATGGACACTGAAGGGTTAAACAGCTGTGTGCCAGCTATGGACACTGAAGGGTTAAACAGCTGTGTGCCAGCTACGGACACTGAAGGGTTAAACAGCTGTGGGCCAGCTATGGACATTGAAGGGTTAAACAGCTGTGTGCCAGCTATGGACACCGAAGGGTTAAACAGCTGTGTGCCAGCTCTGGACACTAAAGGGTTAAACAGCTGTGTGCCAGCTTTGGACACTAAAGGGTTAAACAGCTGTGTGCCAGCTCTGGACACTAAAGGGTTCACTCTTTTCAAAGAACATTTTACTAGGACTTTAATGACAATTTAAAGACACAAACACATATTAATGCTGACACACAGATCAAGTAAGGTAACATGCAATTGTGCTGTTGTTTTGGAGAGTTATTTGAGTACAATGCATGGTAAGGTAATAGCCAGGTAACAGGTTAATATGTAACACATGACTCATTCAGAATAAGCACCAGGTAATTGTCACATTGTCTCTGTGTCAATAAAGTTGTATAGTATTGCGACCTGTTGCAGTATGGGTCTGATGTGTTGTAGCGGCAGGGGGCTGAACTTGCTGTGCTTCAGGAAGTCATACAGGTTCTGCTCCAGCATCTCAAACACCAGGCAGGTGTGACCTTTGTGTTGGAAACACTCGTAGGAACGCACAAAGTTAAACTCGTCGGCGTTCTCCGAGCTCAGACGGTTCAGGATGCCCACCTGGGAACAGACAGAATGACAAACCTTGATACTCGACGACGCGCATGCTAGTTCTGTACATTTTAGTCCTAGTCTCGAGTTTAGCTCGAATTTCCTCTCGAAGGCCAATAGAAATCTATCAATTAAATTGATCTAGTACCTCCACATACTAAACAGCCAGTCCTATCTATTATCGAAGTAGGTGCGTCCCAATAACATCTAATTTTTCCTGAAGTGTGCACTCTGTCAACACTTCACACAAATCTGAAAAGCATTGGATTGGTGGAGGCATATGGGTTAGTGGGACATTACCCCATTTTTTGTTTTTACCAGTTATTTCCTTTCAAATCAGTGAAGGAAAAGTGAACAACTTAGGGAGGAAGGAGAGATGAATTGGGACTTGGCCCTGGTCTCGTGCTTTGCATATGGTAATGACAGGAGGGGTTTAAAGGGGAACTACACCCGCTGATTTGGCCTCGTTTTTTTTTTTTTTTGCTTTGCTCTTCGAGAAATGCTGGCGGACGTGACAGAAGCCAAACGTGAGTTGGCATGGGGGTGTGGTTTGACGTGGGTGTGTCCTTGCCACCACCAGGACACACCCCTCTGTCAGAACCTCGCCCACAGCAGTTTCCTCGCCACTCAATCACAACTAACAAACCTCCTGCAGGTTGAGCTCAATAACTACAGACAGATGTATAAGATAAGATCCCTGGAGGAAACTTCAGGTCAGTAGCCCTCCAGAGTAAACTATGTTTTTTTTAAATAACGTTCAAATAGAGTAACAGGTCCATGTGGAACAAACCTCCCTTAACGTAATACCATAGAAGAAGTGTTCTGCTAATATAACAATGTTCACCTTTCATTCCCAGCCGATACAGATGCGGTGCATGTCAGCATTTTGTCTGGTGGTAATGGGGTTACCATGGTAACATGTCAGAGCGGTCACAACTTCCTGTGTGGCGTCTCGTATACAACCGTTGTTCCCTGATCCTGGTCCAGAATACGCAGGGTTTCTCCCTCCCCATATTGACTGATCCTGGTCCAGAATACACAGGGTTTCTCCCTCCCCATATTGACTGATCCTGGTCCAGAATACACAGGGTTTCTCCCTCCCCATATTGACTGGTCCTGGTGCAGAATACACAAGGTTTCTCCCTCCCCATATTGACTGATCCTGGTCCAGAATACACAGGGTTTCTCCCTCCCCATATTGACTGGTCCTGGTCCAGAATACACAGGGTTTCTCCCTCCCCATATTGACTGATCCTGGTGCAGAATACACAGGGTTTCTCCCTCCCCATATTGACTGATCCTGGTCCAGAATACACAGTGTATTCCCCATATTGACTGATCCTGGTGCAGAATACAGGGTTTCTCCCTCCCCATATTGACTGATCCTGGTCCAGAATACACAGTGTATTCCCCATATTGACTGATCCTGGTGCAGAATACACACGGTTTCTCCCTCCATATATTGACTGATACAATGCAATAATAAAAAAATACAATGTACAAAGTAAAAGATTTCAACTAAAAGTTTAATGCAGAGTGACAGGTTTCTTTTCATTTCATCAAGCCCATCCGGACGTCATCCTGCAAGTCTCCATAGATCCATCTGTGAACCCAGTTGCTGTGAACCCAGTTGGGTCGGTCACAAA
Organism: Oncorhynchus masou masou; assembly: GCF_036934945.1. Lineage (NCBI taxonomy): Eukaryota > Metazoa > Chordata > Actinopteri > Salmoniformes > Salmonidae > Oncorhynchus > Oncorhynchus masou. The sequence continues at coordinate 6,406,280 of NC_088217.1, forward strand.
AAAAAACGAAAATCCACTTTGTCATTATAGGGTAATTGTGTGTAGATGGGTGAGAAAATATATACTTTATGCATTTTTTTTAAAATTCAACCTGGAACACAACATGTGGAATACATCAAGGGGTATGAACACTTTATGAACACTAATTATAATCCATCCAAACGACTAATAGCGTCACACGCTCCGAGACCTTGAAGTAGTGGTTCCCCTTTGCCCTGCTTTTGTATAAGGGATGGGTAACAATGCTTCGAGGGTGGCTGTTGTCGATGTGTGCAGAGGGTCCCTGCTTCGAGCCCAGGTAGGGGCGAAGAGAGGAACGGAAGCTATAACTGTTACATATAAACGATCAATGAAATAAACCAGGAAGCCAAATTAGTATTGTTCTGGTGGAAAAAATGCCTCAGTAGTAGATTGATACACTGTATATGTGGATAATATTTACGTAGGCAGGCTACTTTTTTATGCCAGACAAAACCGGAGGATATGAAAACAAGCGCTTTCTGGTCACTAATGTCGATATGTGCGCCAATGTTGATGAATTATCATTCAAGGCGCGGAACTTTTTGTTTCTGAAGCACAGAGTTGTTTTTTTGAAACAAGAATTTGGTGCAATGCTGTAGGGTCTATGTTAGTTACCAGATCGAATATGCAAAGGTTTAAATAGAAAATACAAATGGTAGGCTAATAGCCTATTAAAATATGTACACCATATAAAATAAATCCCATTCCGTTTCACACCGATGGCCCCAAAAACCCTTCTCACTAGGCTAGCTCATCCGAAATGTGTTGATTGACAGTCTGCTGGTCCAATCAGAGGGCTGAATGTGCGTTTCACTAACCAGTTAGTTGTACTTTTTTTTTTGCAAGCGCATAGCTGCAGCTACTGTCTCCAGCTGCTTGGAGTAACTAAGTCGATTCTGTGCAACACAACTAGTAACAAAACATTACAAAAACCTGGTCAGATAATTTCAAGTCATCCGTCTCGAGATATTATATTTTTTCTATGAAGCCGAGTTTTAAGTCATCAAATTTGTGACACGAGTCCAAGTCATGTGACTCGAGTCCACACATCTACAGAGAGGGTATGTCTGCGCGATGCAGCGGGTCCCCTTGCTGGTCTTCTCCCTGTTGCATGTTGGGCTGCAAACTGGATCCGTCTCGAACAACTGCAGCAGGCGATCCTCATACACAATGTACTTCCTCATCTTATGAGGTGGTGTTGACACGGAGGGCCTGTAACACGGTGATACAACAGACAAGTGGTTAAATTGCATTTTGTTAGAAAAAGGACAAAGATTTTTGATAATGTACTTCACAACCAAAATGACTCTACTGGCTGTATCTGCTGGTTTGAGGAACTAACCTTGGTCTGTCATCAGGGCAGTAACCTCAGTAAAGCCATTTCTAAATCGTCACGAGTTACCACAGCCACAAACCCCAACCATTTCTAAACATTCTTAAAATTTGATTTCATAACCCAACCACAATGCTAACCTTACGCCTAACCTCAAATCAAAACCCGAAAAGCAATAAAAAATAATGGTTTTCATGATTTGTTATATTATAGCCAATTTTGACTTTGCGTCTGTGGTAAATCCTAATTGCATGCTTTTACAGATGTAGACTGCCTGCCTGTAGCCTCAGATGGGATTAAATCAGGTGGCTGACGACTTTGCGGTTTGATGCTTCAAATTCACTGTATAAATCCGACTCCGAGGTGAGGTTGTTACGACCAGAGTTGCATCCATTATTTAGTTTTGCCTTAAGACAATATACACTTGTATGAGCCACAAACTAACTTGCAAATCGGACTTGCATGCTAACGTTAGCTAGCTAGCTACCTAACCTGTAACTAGCTTGCAACTCGCTAGCATTATCAAATAACAACATTAAATAACCAGCAGTATCTAGACAATACACAAACTGGTAGGAGCACGATTTAACGAACATTGTAATGAGACAGCTGGCTAGCTAGTTAGACTTCCGTTAGCTAAAATGTCAGCTAAGCCTGCCCCTGTTTTATCTAAAAAATATAATGTTTTAAAGATAGCTACCAACATAACCAGCAATAACATTATCGAACGTCGTTAACTAAGTCATACCAGGGAGGTCATTATCTCTGGTTATACTCACCACCACCAGACGAGCGCAATCCACTTGTTCCGCATAGCCAGCATCCTCCGGCAGGACATGCAAACCACATAACTTTGGCTGTGGAGGCATGGTCACGATCTGCCTTCCGTTGAACAGAGGGGGGGGGGGGCCCATTCAATGAACGGAAGAAGGCAGACCGGGGGGCAATTTGCACGTAGAGCTTGGCCAAAGGGGGGCATGATTTTGTTAACAATTTTAATCCAAACCCCAATCTTCATTTGACCCATAATTCCACCCATACAACGACAAAAGGCCTAGGGATATATATATATATATATATACACAGAGAATATAAAACATTAGGAACACCTTTCCATGACAGACTGACCGGGCGACAGCTACGATCCCTTGTTGATGTCACTTGTTAAGTTCACTACCAAATCAATGTAGATGAAGGGGAGGAGACAGGTTAAAATAAGGATTTATAAGCCTTGAGATGGTCTGTTTCTCTCATGTATTAAAAGAAGGAAGCCAGTGTTTTTCCTCTCGTTGTTTCTGAGTAACTCGGGTCTCGCGGCCCAAGACAAAGAGCCTCAGACTGACTGGTTGTTTTGGTCCACCCTGTTCTTTTCGTATCTTTCAACGACAGTGTGGAGATGTGAAGAGAATAGAGGTCAGCTCGAGCAGCAGTTATCACACACACACACACTCACTCACACACAGGTTGTATTTTTCCTATAAAGGCTGAGACCCAAATCGTGTTTGTTGGGTTCTTAACGCTGCACTGTTTAGTGGATTGTTAACCAGCTCCAGATTTGCAAATCTTATAATACATTAAATAATATTATAGTAAACAACATATAGGGGTTAACACCCTAAATACCTAGGATAGGATAAAGTAATCCTTCTCACCCCCCCCCCCCCCTTAAATGATTTAGATGCACTATTGTAAAGTGGCTGTTCCACTGGATGTCATAAGGTGAATTCACCAATTTGTAAGTCGCTCTGGATAAGAGCGTCTGCCAAATGACTTAAATGTAATGTAAATGTTAACATAGAACCACTTTCAGAACAACACTAAGAACAACACTCTTTTTTTTTAGGCCAAGCAAATGCATTGATACTAAACTTGTTATTTAATTTAAAAAATAACAGAATAACGGACTTGCCTGACTAGAACACATAATAAAGTCATGAATGGTGGTAGCATTAATCTCACCATCGCAGTTTTTATAATGAGAAAGCGACCCCCCCCCCAATTTTTTTAATTTTGTAATAGAAGGATTTGTATGGAAAGCTAAGTTGAAGACATTGTCGTGGTGTTAAAACAACAACAGAGTAGTGAAACACCCTTTGAAGAATATTCTGCGACTTACACATTTAGTGAATTGATCTTAAGATAGCTAGGTAGGAGAAACACATATCAGTCAGTCAGTCATAGCAAGTACACTTCCCCTCAATTAAAAAAAAAAAAAAAAAACTATCAGCAAAGTCATAGCTAGTAAATGGGGAAAAGCCTGGACTGGGCTGAGCGGGGCTTTGCCCTCCCTTAAAGATGGGAGGGCCAAAAGACCAGAGGTGGCAGGAAGGAGGGCTGTGGTGAAGGGTTTGAGCATAGCCTGAAAGTAAGGAGGGGCAGTTCAGCAGCCTGATGGTCTGGGGGTAAAAACTATCGGCCAGCAGGTATCCTAGTGGTTAGAGCGTTGGGCCAGTAACCGTAAAAATCTGTCATTCTGCCCATGAACAAGGCGGTTAACCCTGTGTTCTTAGGCCGTCATTGTAAATGTGAATTTGCTAGATAAATAAAAGGTTAAATTTAAAAAATTAAGTCTGGCAGTTTTTGCCATGATGCTGCTGTGTCTGATTGATGGAAGCGGGGAGAACAGGCCATGACTCGGGTCACTGATGATCTTCTTGTGTCCTGGAGGCCAGTCAGTGAGCGTGCCGGTGTCGTACCAGGCGGTGTCGCACCCTGATAGTATGCTCTCGATGGTGCTCCTGTAGAACACTGAGGAGCCTCAGGGACATGACGAATTTATTCAGTATCCTAAGTTGAAGAGGTGCGGTTGTGTAGTCTCGGTCGGCAGCCCTGCGAGGGTTAACTTGTTTGAATGACTTACACACGTCCTCCGTAGAGACCGTAAGTACCTATCCCTCGTTGTCCCCGGGGGATTGTCCTCGGCCACTCAAAATCGTCATTGTGCTCGAAAAAGATGTTCAGGGCGGCGTTCGCGACATTCCTCGCAAACACCTTTTTTCCAGCACTTGGGCTGTTGTTGCCTCACATGCGCTATCCCAACAGCTGCTCTTCACTTGACTGTCAGTCAGAAAATTTCTTCCTGGATCAGATGATGTGTGAAAATATCAGTATAATAGCATAATTAGAAATATTAACTAGGAAATTAATATTTTACAATGACGGCCAAACCCGGACTACGCTGGGCCAATTGTGCGCCGCCCGAATGACAGTATCGATTTAGGTTAAGTAACACGGTTAGGTGAGTCGGTTAGAGACATTCGATTTCGTAATGCAAGACATTATTCTGGATTTATGTGGCCATTTAAACAGTTTTCACCCCGTTAACATGAAGGAGACACTAACTGTTACTGAGACCTCTATACAAAAACAAAAAATAATTATCTGACAGATTGAACCTTGTAAGAATCCTGAATCTATGGCTAATTTAACTGACTAATTAGATGCAAGTGTAACAGTATAACTTTAGACCGTCCCCTCGCCCATACCCGGACGCGAACCAGGGACCCTCTGCACACATCAACAACAGTCACCCTCGAAGCATCGTTACCCATCGCTCCACAAAAGCCGCAGCTTGTGCAGAGCAAAGGGGAACCACTACTTCAAGGTCTCAGAGCAAGTGACGTCACCGATTGAAACGCTATTTGGCGCGCACCACCGCTAACTAAGCTAGCCGTTTCACATCCGTTACACTCACCCCCCTTTTGACCTCCTCCTTTTCCGCAGCAACCAGTGATCCGGGTCACGGCACCAATGTAACAGTATAACATTTCACATCCGTTACACAAGGACAGAAAAGTAAATGTTTTATGGCGCACGAATTTGGACAAATCGGTCAAGACGCCGACCAGGAGAAAGGCTTAAACACCAACTTGTGAGTTGTAATTGAATATGATCCCCCTTCATATAAGAATATAATGACATAAAAAAAAGATTGGCTGATTATTTATCAATGACTTATCAACCGATTTAGCAAGTGTAGAAAATCCTCAGTGGTACCTAGTTTCTAGACAGAACCATGTATTAGTTGTGACACACTCAGGTACCTAGTTTCTAGACAGAACCATGTATTAGTTGTGACACACTCTGGTACCTAGTTTCTAGACAGAACCATGTATTAGTTGTGACACACTCAGGTACCTAGTTTCTAGACAGAACCATGTATTAGTTGTGACACACTCTGGTACCTAGTTTCTAGACAGAACCATGTATTAGTTGTGACACACTCTGGTACCTAGTTTCTAGACAGAACCATGTATTAGTTGTGACACACTCAGGTAGCTAGTTTCTAGACAGAACCATGTATTAGTTGTGACACACTCAGGTAGCTAGTTTCTAGACAGAACCATGTATTAGTTGTGACACACTCAGGTACCTAGTTTCTAGACAGAACCATGTATTAGTTGTGACACACTCAGGTAGCTAGTTTCTAGACAGAACCATGTATTAGTTGTGACACACTGGTACCTAGTTTCTAGACAGAACCATGTATTAGTTGTGACACACTCAGGTTCCAAACTCTGTTTTAGACGAGACTTTAAAAGACCAAAAGTATAATTTACACTTTCCGGGTGAAATGTTTGACACTCGACTAAATTAGTCTGATTCATATTGATGCGACATTGGCTGTTTTCAAGGGGACTGGTTGAAATTGGTTGCTTTTGTAGGAGCAGTCGCTCTAAGGTCTATGGGACATTTCCTCTTGAAAGGCAATAAAAGTCTAGCCAGGTATCCGAGCTGATATGCTCTCACGTCACAAAACCATGAAGGTGAAACGGATCACATCACAGTCTGGAATCCGGTCTAATACACATCACAAGTTAAAATCAACCAAAAGCGTAACAGACTAACAAAGTAGTACCACGCCTTGAAGGGCGATAAACATTAACCAACCAAATCGATCCAAATCAAATAAATGACTCACCTCGATTTGACCCTGTCGTGCGTACGAGGGGTGGTTCTTCAGGATCTTGATGGCCACGATATCATTGGTTCCCCTCTTCCAACACTTGGTCACCTGACCGAAGGTCCCCCTCCCCAGAAACTCCAGCACCTCATAACTACAGGAGGCCGAACACAGAATCTCATGCTGCACCAGCTGGTAGTCCCCCTCTCCGCTGGAGCTGGAGCTCTTGGTGGTGGGGGCCGAGTGGGGGATGGACTGGCCCGTACCACCTCCTCCTCCCCCCGTACGCGTAGAGAAGACGGGAGGAGGGGCAGAGAGCTCCTCCAAGATCTGAACACTCCCACAGCCGCTCCCGCTCCCTTTGACGACGTCGTCGTTCTTCCTCTTCTGGCCGTGTCGTCGCATCCCGTTCCCCATGCTGGCCGTCTCAGAGTTTGTGTGTGAGGAGGAGTGTGTGTACTGGTCGTTGAGGCGGCGACTGGAGCCCCGGGGGAGGTTTCCCGTGCTGTCCGCTGGCCTGACCACCACCTGGCCACGGGAGCCTGGGGCGGGAGGGAACACTAACGCAGAGGGGGCGAAGGTGGGCACTGCCATGCCTAGTGCAGGGGTGAAGGAGTAACCCCCTACTCCCTGCTGTCCCCCCACTGAACCGTATGGACAGTCAGAGGAAGCGTCCCAAACACAGTTCTCCACCTTCATCTTCTTGACACGACAAAATGCGCTGGAGGAGCTGGAGGGAGCAGAGAACACCTGGAGCTGGGACGACATACCTAAAGAGAGGAGGGGAGAGGGAAGGAGAGGGAAGGAGAGAAAAGAAGAGATCCATATACAGCATTTACCATGTCATCGTGCCTCGATGAAAGGTCTTATAGCAACAACAACAAAAAAACACATTGCATGTTACAGAATGCTCATTTAGCAAGAAATACATACTGTCAATGTGTGTTGTTTCCATTTTATCTGTCTGCTAAATTCCTTTTTATCTGTCTGCTAAATTCCTCTCCGATCAGCCAAAAACTGACCTCTGAGCCTGTGTTCATGAAGCATCACAGAAACAGGAATACTGAACTAGGCTGCGTTCTCTTTTCGATAGAGATTACATGGACACGAAAGATCTGGGGGGCCTGGGCCCGTATACACAAAGCATTTCAGAGTAAGAGTACTGACCTGGGATATGTCATTATGAAATAAAAGGGCAAAACTGATCCCAGATCCAGCACTCTTACTTTGAAATGCTTTGTGGATACGGTCCCGGATCTCTCCTGTCCATTCATTACAATCTTAAAGAGACAACGGATCCTAGATCAGCACTCTTACTCTGAGACACTTGGTGAATACAGGCCCAGGAGTTTATTCTACTTCTTACAATGTGTAATCATGATGTCCTCTTCTCCTCTCAGCTAGGCTGCTAGCATGCATCTCATCTCACCTAGGCTGCTAGCATGAATCTCATCTCACCTAGGCTGCTAGCATGAATCTCATCTCCTCTTACCTAGGCTGCTAGCATGCATCTCATCTCCTCTCACCTAGGCTGCTAGCATGCATCTCATCTCCTCTCACCTCGGCTGCTAGCATGCATCTCATCTAATTTAGGCTGCTAGCATGCATCTCATTTCCTCTCACCTCGGCTGCTAGCATGCATCTCATCTCACGTAGGCTGCTAGCATGCATCTCATCTCCTCTCACCTAGGCTGCTAGCATGCATCTCATCTCCTCTCACCTAGGCTGCTAGCATGCATCTCATCTCATCTCACCTAGGCTGCTAGCATGCATCTCATCTCCTCTCACCTAGGCTGCTAGCATGCATCTCATCTCATCTCACCTAGGCTGCTAGCATGCATCTCATCTCCTCTCACCTAGGCTGCTAGCATGCATCTCATCTCATCTCACCTAGGCTGCTAACATGCATCTCATCTCCTCTCACCTAGGCTGCTAGCATGCATCTCATCTCATCTCACCTAGGCTGCTAGCATGCATCTCATCTCCTCTCACCTAGGCTGCTAGCATGCATCTCATCTCCTCTCACCTAGGCTGCTAGCATGCATCTCATCTCATCTCACCTAGGCTGCTAGCATGCATCTCATCTCATCTCACCTAGGCTGCTAGCATGCATCTCATCTCCTCTCACCTAGGCTGCTAGCATGCATCTCATCTCCTCTCACCTAGGCTGCTAGCATGCATCTCATCTCATCTCACCTAGGCTGCTAGCATGCATCTCATCTCATCTCACCTAGGCTGCTAGCATGCATCTCATCTCCTCTCACCTAGGCTGCTAGCATGCATCTCATCTCCTCTCACCTAGGCTGCTAGCATGCATCTCATCTCACGTAGGCTGCTAGCATGCATCTCATCTCACCTCGGCTGCAAACATGCATCTCATCTCCTCTCACCTAGGCTGCTAGAATGCATCTCATCTCCTCTCACCTCGGCTGCTAGCATGCATCTCTTCTTCCATTGCCTGACTGCACTATAGAAGTCTTTGGAGAGTTGGTTAAAGCTAGTCATGATGATTCTAACTGCATTGTGGGTTAAGGGCTTGTAAGTAAGCATTTCACGGTAAGGTTGTTGTATTCGCCACATGTGACAAATAAAATTAGATTTGAACTGTGTCGAGGAGAAACCCACGTCCCAAATGATCGAATGTAGTGCACTAAATGGGCTGTAACAAAACCCTGCAAGGAAGTTAGCTAGCTCTCCTGGACAAAACTGGACAGTTTTATCTCAATCACTTCATTCAAAGACTCAATCATGGACAATCTTACTGACAGTTGTGGCTGCTTTGTGTGATGTATTGTTGTCTCTACCTTCTTGCTGTTGTCTGTGCCCAATAATGTTTGTACCATGTTGTGTTGCTACCATGCTGTGTTGTCATGTTGTGTTGCTACCATGCTGTGTTGTCATGTTGTGTTGCCATGCTGTGTTGTCATGTGTTGCTACCATACTGTGTTGTCATGTGTTGCTTCCATACTGTGTTGTCATGTGTTGCTTCCATACTGTGTTGTCATGTGTTGCTACCATGCTGTGTTGTCATGTGTTGCTTCCATACTGTGTTGTCATGTGTTGCTACCATACTGTGTTGTCATGTGTTGCTTCCATACTGTGTTGTCATGTGTTGCTACCATGCTGTGTTATCATGTGTTGCTACCATGCTGTGTTGTCGTCTTAGGTCTCTCTCTTTATGTAGTGTAGTGTTGTCTCTTTATGTAGTGTAGTGTTGTCTCTTTATGTAGTGTAGTCTATGTAGTGTAGTGTAGTCTCTTTATGTAGTGTAGTGTCGTCTCTTTATGTAGTGTAGTGTCGTCTCTTTATGTAGTGTAGTGTCGTCTCTTTATGTAGTGTAGTGTCGTCTCTTTATGTAGTGTAGTGTCGTCTCTTTATGTAGTGTAGTGTCGTCTCTTTATGTAGTGTAGTGTCGTCTCTTTATGTAGTGTAGTGTCGTCTCTTTATGTAGTGTAGTGTCGTCTCTTTATGTAGTGTAGTGTCGTCTCTTTATGTAGTGTAGTGTTGTCTCTGTATGTAGTGTAGTGTTGTCTCTGTATGTAGTGTAGTGTTGTCTCTTTATGTAGTGTAGTGTCGTCTCTGTATGTAGTGTAGTGTCGTCTCTGTATGTAGTGTAGTGTTGTCTCTTTATGTAGTGTAGTCTATGTAGTGTAGTGTTGTCTCTTTATGTAGTGTAGTGTCGTCTCTTTATGTAGTGTAGTGTCGTCTCTTTATGTAGTGTAGTGTCGTCTCTTTATGTAGTGTAGTGTTGTCTCTTTATGTAGTGTAGTGTTGTCTCTTTATGTAGTGTAGTGTTGTCTCTTTATGTAGTGTAGTGTTGTCTCTTTATGTAGTGTAGTGTTGTCTCTTTGTGTAGTATTGTCTCGTCTCTGTATGTAGTGCAGTGTTGTCTCTTTATGTAGTGTAGTGTTGTCTCTTTATGTAGTGTTGTCTCTTTATGTAGTGTAGTGTTGTCTCTGTATGTAGTGTTGTCTCTTTATGTAGTGTAGTGTTGTCTCTTTATGTAGTGTAGTGTTGTCTCTTTATGTAGTGTTGTCTCTTTATGTAGTGTAGTGTTGTCTCTTTATGTAGTGTTGTCTCTTTATGTAGTGTAGTGTTGTCTCTGTATGTAGTGTAGTGTTGTCTCTTTATGTAGTGTTGTCTCTTTATGTAGTGTAGTGTTGTCTCTTTATGTAGTGTAGTGTTGTCTCTTTGTGTAGTATTGTGTCGTCTCTTTATGTAGTGTAGTGTCGTCTCTTTATGTAGTGTAGTGTTGTCTCTTTATGTAGTGTAGTGTTGTCTCTTTATGTAGTGTTGTGGTGTCTCTTTATGTAGTGTAGTGTTGTCTCTTTATGTAGTGTAGTGTTGTCTCTTTATGTAGTGTTGTCTCTTTATGTAGTGTAGTGTTGTCTCTTTATGTAGTGTAGTGTTGTCTCTTTGTGTAGTATTGTGTCGTCTCTTTATGTAGTGTAGTGTCGTCTCTTTATGTAGTGTAGTGTTGTCTCTTTATGTAGTGTAGTGTTGTCTCTTTATGTAGTGTTGTGGTGTCTCTTTATGTAGTGTAGTGTCGTCTCTTTATGTAGTGTAGTGTCGTCTCTTTATGTAGTGTAGTGTCGTCTCTTTATGTAGTGTAGTGTCGTCTCTTTATGTAGTGTAGTGTTGTCTCTTTATGTAGTGTAGTGTTGTCTCTTTGTGTAGTATTGTGTCGTCTCTTTATGTAGTGTAGTGTTGTCTCTTTGTGTAGTATTGTGCCGTCTCTTTGTGTAGTGTCGTCTCTTTATGTAGTGTAGTGTTGTCTCTTTATGTAGTGTAGTGTTGTCTCTTTATGTAGTGTAGTGTTGTCTCTTTATGTAGTGTAGTGTTGTCTCTTTATGTAGTGTAGTGTTGTCTCTTTATGTAGTGTAGTGTCGTCTCTTTATGTAGTGTAGTGTCGTCTCTTTATGTAGTGTAGTGTCGTCTCTTTATGTAGTGTAGTGTTGTCTCTTTATGTAGTGTAGTGTTGTCTCTTTGTGTAGTATTGTGTCGTCTCTTTATGTAGTGTAGTGTTGTCTCTTTGTGTAGTATTGTGCCGTCTCTTTGTGTAGTGTCGTCTCTTTATGTAGTGTAGTGTTGTCTCTGTATGTAGTGTAGTGTAGTCTCTTTATGTAGTGTTGTCTCTGTATGTAGTGTAGTGTTGTCTCTGTATGTAGTGTAGTGTCGTCTCTTTATGTAGTGTAGTGTCGTCTCTTTATGTAGTGTAGTGTCGTCTCTTTATGTAGTGTAGTGTCGTCTCTTTATGTAGTGTAGTGTCGTCTCTGTATGTAGTGTAGTGTCGTCTCTGTATGTAGTGTAGTGTTGTCTATGTAGTGTAGTGTTGTCTCTTTATGTAGTGTGGTCTCTGTATGTAGTGTAGTGTTGTCTCTTTATGTAGTGTAGTGTTGTCTCTTTATGTAGTGTTGTCTCTTTATGTAGTGTAGTGTTGTCTCTTTATGTAGTGTAGTGTAGTCTCTTTATGTAGTGTAGTGTTGTCTCTGTATGTAGTGTAGTGTTGTCTCTTTATGTAGTGTTGTCTCTTTGTGTAGTATTGTGCCGTCTCTTTGTGTAGTGTCGTCTCTTTATGTAGTGTAGTGTTGTCTCTGTATGTAGTGTAGTCTCTTTATGTAGTGTTGTCTCTGTATGTAGTGTAGTGTTGTCTCTGTATGTAGTGTAGTGTTGTCTCTGTATGTAGTGTAGTGTTGTCTCTGTATGTAGTGTAGTGTTGTCTCTGTATGTAGTGTTGTGTTGTCTCTTTGTGTAGTATTGTGCCGTCTCTTTGTGTAGTGTCGTCTCTTTATGTAGTGTAGTGTTGTCTCTGTATGTAGTGTAGTCTCTTTATGTAGTGTTGTCTCTGTATGTAGTGTAGTGTTGTCTCTTTATGTAGTGTTGTCTCTTTATGTAGTGCAGTGTTGTCTCTTTATGTAGTGTAGTGTTGTCTCTTTATGTAGTGTAGTGTTGTCTCTTTATGTAGTGTAGTGTTGTCTCTTTATGTAGTGTTGTGTTGTCTCTTTATGTAGTGTAGTCTCTTTATGTAGTGTTGTCTCTTTATGTAGTGTAGTGTTGTCTCTTTATGTAGTGTTGTGTCGTCTCTTTATGTAGTGTAGTGTCGTCTCTTTATGTAGTGTAGTGTCGTCTCTTTATGTAGTGTTGTGTCGTCTCTTTATGTAGTGTAGTGTCGTCTCTTTATGTAGTGTAGTGTCGTCTCTTTATGTAGTGTAGTGTAGTCTCTTTATGTAGTGTAGTGTTGTCTCTGTATGTAGTGTAGTGTTGTCTCTGTATGTAGTGTAGTGTTGTCTCTGTATGTAGTGTAGTGTTGTCTCTGTATGTAGTGTAGTGTTGTCTCTGTATGTAGTGTAGTGTTGTCTCTTTGTGTAGTATTGTGCCGTCTCTTTGTGTAGTGTCGTCTCTTTATGTAGTGTAGTGTTGTCTCTGTATGTAGTGTAGTCTCTTTATGTAGTGTTGTCTCTGTATGTAGTGTAGTCTCTTTATGTAGTGTTGTCTCTTTATGTAGTGCAGTGTTGTCTCTTTATGTAGTGTAGTGTTGTCTCTTTATGTAGTGTAGTGTTGTCTCTTTATGTAGTGTTGTGTTGTCTCTTTATGTAGTGTAGTCTCTTTATGTAGTGTTGTCTCTGTATGTAGTGTAGTGTTGTCTCTGTATGTAGTGTAGTGTTGTCTCTGTATGTAGTGTAGTGTTGTCTCTGTATGTAGTGTAGTGTTGTCTCTTTGTGTAGTATTGTGCCGTCTCTTTGTGTAGTGTCGTCTCTTTATGTAGTGTAGTGTTGTCTCTGTATGTAGTGTAGTCTCTTTATGTAGTGTTGTCTCTGTATGTAGTGTAGTCTCTTTATGTAGTGTTGTCTCTTTATGTAGTGCAGTGTTGTCTCTTTATGTAGTGTAGTGTTGTCTCTTTATGTAGTGTAGTGTTGTCTCTTTATGTAGTGTTGTGTTGTCTCTTTATGTAGTGTAGTCTCTTTATGTAGTGTTGTCTCTTTATGTAGTGTAGTGTCGTCTCTTTATGTAGTGTTGTGTCGTCTCTTTATGTAGTGTAGTGTCGTCTCTTTATGTAGTGTAGTGTCGTCTCTTTATGTAGTGTTGTGTCGTCTCTTTATGTAGTGTAGTGTCGTCTCTTTATGTAGTGTAGTGTCGTCTCTTTATGTAGTGTAGTGTAGTCTCTTTATGTAGTGTAGTGTAGTCTCTTTATGTAGTGTTGTCTCTGTATGTAGTGTAGTGTTGTCTCTGTATGTAGTGTAGTGTTGTCTCTGTATGTAGTGTAGTGTTGTCTCTGTATGTAGTGTAGTGTTGTCTCTGTATGTAGTGTAGTGTTGTCTCTGTATGTAGTGTAGTGTTGTCTCTTTATGTAGTGTTGTCTCTTTATGTAGTGTAGTGTTGTCTCTTTGTGTAGTATTGTGTCGTCTCTTTATGTAGTGTAGTGTTGTCTCTTTGTGTAGTATTGTGTCGTCTCTTTATGTAGTGTAGTCTCTTTATGTAGTGTAGTGTAGTCTCTTTATGTAGTGTAGTGTAGTCTCTTTATGTAGTGTAGTGTTGTCTCTTTATGTAGTGTAGTGTAGTCTCTTTATGTAGTGTAGTTTTGTCTCTTTATGTAGTGTAGTGTTGTCTCTTTATGTAGTGTAGTGTTGTCTCTTTATGTAGTGTAGTGTAGTCTCTGTATGTAGTGTAGTGTTGTCTCTGTATGTAGTGTAGTGTTGTCTCTTTATGTAGTGTTGTCTCTGTATGTAGTGTAGTGTTGTCTCTTTATGTAGTGTTGTCTCTGTATGTAGTGTAGTGTTGTCTCTGTATGTAGTGTAGTGTTGTCTCTTTATGTAGTGTAGTGTTGTCTCTTTATGTAGTGTTGTCTCTTTATGTAGTGTAGTGTTGTCTCTTTATGTAGTGTAGTGTTGTCTCTTTATGTAGTGTAGTGTTGTCTCTGTATGTAGTGTAGTGTTGTCTCTTTATGTAGTGTTGTCTCTGTATGTAGTGTAGTGTTGTCTCTTTATGTAGTGTAGTGTTGTCTCTTTATGTAGTGTATTGTTGTCTCTTTATGTAGTGTAGTGTTGTCTCTTTGTGTAGTATTGTGTTGTCTCTTTATGTAGTGTAGTGTTGTCTCTGTGTAGTGTAGTGTTGTCTCTTTGTGTAGTGTTGTCTCTGTGTAGTGTTCTCTCTTTATGTAGTGTAGTGTCGTCTCTTTATGTAGTGTAGTGTTGTCTCTTTATGTAGTGTAGTGTTGTCTCTTTATGTAGTGTAGTGTTGTCTCTTTACGTAGTGTAGTGTAGTCTCTTTATGTAGTGTAGTGTTGTCTCTTTATGTAGTGTAGTGTTGTCTCTATGTAGTGTAGTGTTGTCTCTTTATGTAGTGTAGTGTTGTCTCTTTATGTAGTGTAGTGTTGTCTCTTTATGTAGTGTAGTGTTGTCTCTTTATGTAGTGTAGTGTTGTCTCTTTACGTAGTGCAGTGTTGTCTCTTTACGTAGTGCAGTGTTGTCTCTTTACGTAGTGCAGTGTTGTCTCTTTACGTAGTGCAGTGTTGTCTCTTTACGTAGTGCAGTGTTGTCTCTTTACGTAGTGCAGTGTTGTCTCTTTACGTAGTGCAGTGTTGTCTCTTTACGTAGTGCAGTGTTGTCTCTTTACGTAGTGCAGTGTTGTCTCTTTACGTAGTGCAGTGTTGTCTCTTTACGTAGTGCAGTGTTGTCTCTTTACGTAGTGCAGTGTTGTCTCTTTATGTAGTGTTGTCTCTTTACGTAGTGCAGTGTTGTCTCTTTACGTAGTGCAGTGTTGTCTCTTTACGTAGTGTAGTGTTGTCTCTTTACGTAGTGTAGTGTTGTCTCTTTACGTAGTGTAGTGTTGTCTCTTTACGTAGTGTAGTGTTGTCTCTTTACGTAGTGTAGTGTTGTCTCTTTACGTAGTGTAGTGTTGTCTCTGTATGTAGTGTAGTGTTGTCTCTTTATGTAGTGTAGTGTTGTCTCTTTATGTAGTGTAGTGTTGTCTCTTTATGTAGTGTAGTGTTGTCTCTTTATGTAGTGTAGTGTTGTCTCTTTACGTAGTGTAGTGTTGTCTCTTTATGTAGTGTAGTGTTGTCTCTTTATGTAGTGTAGTGTTGTCTCTTTATGTAGTGTAGTGTTGTCTCTTTATGTAGTGTAGTGTTGTCTCTTTATGTAGTGTAGTGTCGTCTCTTTATGTAGTGTAGTGTCGTCTCTTTATGTAGTGTAGTGTTGTCTCTTTATGTAGTGTAGTGTCGTCTCTTTATGTAGTGTCGTCTCTTTACGTAGTGTAGTGTTGTCTCTTTACGTAGTGTAGTGTTGTCTCTTTACGTAGTGTAGTGTTGTCTCTTTACGTAGTGTAGTGTTGTCTCTTTACGTAGTGTAGTGTTGTCTCTTTACGTAGTGTAGTGGTGTCTCTTTACGTAGTGTAGTGTTGTCTCTTTACGTAGTGTAGTGTTGTCTCTTTACGTAGTGTAGTGTTGTCTCTTTACGTAGTGTAGTGTTGTCTCTTTACGTAGTGTAGTGTTGTCTCTTTACGTAGTGTAGTGTTGTCTCTTTACGTAGTGTAGTGTTGTCTCTTTACGTAGTGTAGTGTTGTCTCTTTACGTAGTGTAGTGTTGTCTCTTTACGTAGTGTAGTGTTGTCTCTTTACGTAGTGTAGTGTTGTCTCTTTACGTAGTGTAGTGTTGTCTCTTTACGTAGTGTAGTGTTGTCTCTTTATGTAGTGTAGTGTTGTCTCTTTATGTAGTGTAGTGTTGTCTCTTTACGTAGTGTTGTGTTGTCTCTTTACGTAGTGTAGTGTTGTCTCTTTACGTAGTGTTGTCTCTTTACGTAGTGTAGTGTTGTCTCTTTACGTAGTGATGTCTCTTTACGCAGTGATGTCTCTTTATGTAGTGTTGTCTCTCTTTATGTAGTGTCGTCTCTTTATGTAGTGTTGTCTCTTTACGTAGTGTTGTCTCTTTACGTAGTGTAGTGTTGTCTCTTTACGTAGTGTAGTGTTGTCGTCTCTTTATGTAGTGTTGTCTCTCTTTATGTAGTGTTGTCTCTTTACGTAGTGATGTCTCTTTATGTAGTGTTGTCTCTTTACGTAGTGATGTCTCTTTTCGTCCTTTATTTGTTTTACATGTTTAATCCCAGCCTCCATCTCCACAGGAGGCCTTTTGCTAGGCCGTCATTGTAAATAACAATTTGTTCTTAATTAACTGACTTGCAAAATAAAAATACAGGCCACAGCCCTTATCTAGTGTCTGACTGTCAAGTTGTTGACAACAACGTTGTTCACAAACAGCTATCTGGCTCGTGTGCTCAAGACAACTGCACCTATCAACATTATACATGTTATACTAGCCATTTATGATACAACAACAACAAAAAAGAAAAGAGAAGGAGCTTCTTCATCTGAACTGTTTTCCATCCAGGTTGAGCATTGCAATGTTAAGGCCAAGACTGTGGACTCTCCTGAGACAAAGGCCCAGCTAGATAACTATCAAAATGTTGTGCCACTCTGGTGAACATCCACATTTCACCTCCAGGCGTAATCTATTGCAGTGGTTCCCAAGCGGTGGGATGACATTGACAATATATATATACACAGAACAAAAATATAAAACACATGTCTCATGAACTGAAATACAAAATCCAATAAAATGTTGCATAATCACAAAAAGCTTATTTCTCTCAAATGTTGTGCACAAATGTGTTTACACTCCTGTTCGTGTGCATTTCTCCTTTACTAAAATAATCCATCCCCCTGACAGTTGTGTCATATCAAGAATGGTTTCAACAGCATAATTACACGGGTGCACCTTGTGCTGGGGACAATACAAGTCCACTTTAAAATGTGTAGTTGTGTCACAACACAATGCCACAGACGTCTCAAGTTGAGGGAGCGCACAATTGGCATGCTGAGTGCAAGAATGTCCACCAGAGCTGTTGCCAAATAATTGAATGCTCATTTCTCTAATATAAGCCAACTTTATTTTTAGAGAATTTGGCAGTACGTCCAACCGGCCTCACAACCGCAGACCACATGTAGCCATGCGAGCCCAGGGCATCCACATCCAGCTTCATCGCCTGTGGGATTCGGAGGAGTATTCATGTCTGTAATAAAGCACTTTTGTGGGGGGAAAAAGTCAATCTGATTGGCTGTGCCTGGCTCCCCAGTGGGTGGGCCTATTGCCCTCCAAATCATGTGAAATCCATAGATAGATTAGGGACTAATGAATATATTTCAATTTACTTATTTCCTTATATGAATTGTATCTTTGAAAGTGTTGCATTTATATTTTTGTTAAGAGTGTGTGTGTGTGTGTATGTTTCAGTATCAAAACATGTTTCCAGTGTAAATTTAAACATCTAAAACCGAATAGATTTGATGTAAAAAGGCCTTGTACATTTTACAATAGCCTATAATCTTTCATCACTTACAATCAACAAAATACAAGCTAGACAATCAGGGGCCCCATTGATTTTGATAAGTTTGAGCATAAGAACACAGCATTGGCCATGTCAAATCGTAATGCAATTAGCTTAAAAACGGTAACGTTTTACTTTCAGTTCCATGGCAGGGTGTCTGGATTTGCATGAGATTAACTTTGAAACTGCTACAGTTTCAATCTGCTGCCAAGATAATATTGTTGATGTATTGCTTGGTCTACTTGTTTTTGCACCCCTCAACCCTTATGGTGGGTCGCAACTCAAAATGCAACTCAATCGGTGGGTCACGAAGCCAAACAGTTTGGGAAGCCCTGATCTATTCAATAGGAAGTTTTATTGTATGTCACCTATTTCTCAAACAATACAATCGATCAAACGCAGAAAAATAAAAACAGAGCTAGCCGAGATTGTCATTACTTAAGACATAGACAACTACAGTAGCTAGCTGGTTAACTTTGACTACTTGTCCCATTTCAAGCCTAGCTAACTAACGTAGTTAGAAACGTCAATATCCCCCTCGGGATGTAAACCCTACCGAAAATATCGTGTTTGAGACATAAACCATCTACATACCTGATTTGAATTCACAGTGTAATGTCGATGATTAATACAGTCATCAATTGAAATCCCACACAGACTCGCAGATTATCTGATTTAGTTAGCTGACGTTCGCTATATTGCCGATTAACTAGTAACGCTAGGCCTTCATTTCATTGTTTTCCAACGACAGAGAAGTAGATAAGAAGAAACACACAATTCGCGTGGGGGTTTCGGTCGGAAACAGTCGACTCGGTTGAAATAAAAATGACATAAAAAGCAATAAAATAATAAAAACGTATTTCGGTAAATTAAAAAACACTTCTTTTAAAAGCTAATTACCCGATCATAAGACCACCTAACAGCAGACCGCTGTGAAGCAAGCCAGAAATACTAAGTACTTCCGTGTCACGGATTCTTGTTCTGCGGTAGGGTTCATCGGCAGTTGCTATGTAGCGTTATGGTGCACTTACCGCCACCTACTGTACTGGAGTGTGGGCCAGAGACCAGGACAAACTAAATCCTACCTGCCAGCCCCGTTGCTCTCAAAAAAGAAAAAATATGTCAGACTATATCTAATGACGTTCTACTCAATATACTCTTTAAAATAATTTCCTGTATGCCCTTCTCCCTCATACTAGATGTCAGCCTCTCTCTTTCCCTCTGATAATGGCCACACTGTAGCAGTACATGCTCCACGGTCTCTGTTTCCTGGTAAAAATCACACTTTCCTGTTGGATGCTTTCCCATCACATTTAAGGTCTTATTCAACCGGCTGTGTCCCACCCTTAATCTACTGTCTGTGTCCCACCCTTAATCTACTGGCTGTGTCCCACCCTTAATCTACTGTCTGTGTCCCACCCTTAATCTACTGGCTGTGTCCCACCCTTAATCTACTGTCTGTGTCCCACCCTTAATCTACTGGCTGTGTCCCACCCTTAATCTACTGGCTGTGTCCCACCCTTAATCTACCGGCTGTGTCCCACCCTTAATCTACCGGCTGTGTCCAACCCTTAATCTACTGTCTGTGTCCCACCCTTAATCTACTGGCTGTGTCCCACCCTTAATCTACTGGCTGTGTCCCACCCTTAATCTACCGGCTGTGTCCAACCCTTAATCTACTGTCTGTGTCCCACCCTTAATCTACAGGCTGTGTCCCACCCTTAATCTACTGGCTGTGTCCCACCCTTAATCTACTGGCTGTGTCCCACCCTTAATCTACTGGCTGTGTCCCACCCTTAATCTACCGGCTGTGTCCCACCCTTAATCTACCGGCTGTGTCCCACCCTTAATCTACCGGCTGTGTCCCACCCTTAATCTACCGGCTGTGTCCCACCCTTAATCTACCGGCTGTGTCCCACCCTTAATCTACTGTCTGTGTCCCACCCTTAATCTACCGGCTGTGTCCCACCCTTAATCTACTGTCTGTGTCCCACCCTTAATCTACCGGCTGTGTCCCACCCTTAATCTACTGGCTGTGTCCCACCCTTAATCTACTGTCTGTGTCCCACCCTTAATCTACTGTCTGTGTCCCACCC
The DNA here is from genome assembly GCF_036934945.1 of Oncorhynchus masou masou. Classification (NCBI taxonomy): domain Eukaryota; kingdom Metazoa; phylum Chordata; class Actinopteri; order Salmoniformes; family Salmonidae; genus Oncorhynchus; species Oncorhynchus masou. The sequence goes on from NC_088217.1 coordinate 6,426,011, forward strand.
TTAATCTACTGGCTGTGTCCCACCCTTAATCTACTGTCTGTGTCCCACCCTTAATCTACTGTCTGTGTCCCCCCTTAATCTACTGTCTGTGTCCCACCCTTAATCTACTGGCTGTGTCCCACCCTTAATCTACTGTCTGTGTCCCACCCTTAATCTACTGTCTGTGTCCCACCCTTAATCTACTGGCTGTGTCCCACCCTTAATCTACTGTCTGTGTCCCACCCTTAATCTACTGTCTGTGTCCCACCCTTAATCTACTGGCTGTGTCCCACCCTTAATCTACTGTCTGTGTCCCACCCTTAATCTACTGTCTGTGTCCCCCCCTTAATCTACTGTCTGTGTCCCACCCTTAATCTACTGGCTGTGTCCCACCCTTAATCTACTGTCTGTGTCCCACCCTTAATCTACTGTCTGTGTCCCACCCTTAATCTACTGGCTGTGTCCCACCCTTAATCTACTGTCTGTGTCCCACCCTTAATCTACCGGCTGTGTCCCAGATAAATGGTGCATCCAACACATAATTTACATCCTCCCTCCCATCCATCACTCCAGGATGCCCCTCTCTCATTCCCTCCCTCCCATCCATCACTCCAGGATGCCCCTCTCTCATTCCCTCCCTCCCATTCATCACTCCAGGATGCCCTTCTCTCATTCCCTCCCTCCCTCCCATTCATCACTCCAGGATGCCCCTCTCTCATTCCCTCCCTCCCATCCATCACTCCAGGATGCCCCTCTCTCATTCCCTCCCTCCCATTCATCACTCCAGGATGCCCCTCTCTCATTCCCTCCCTCCCATCCATCACTCCAGGATGCCCCTCTCTCATTCCCTCCCTCCCATCCATCACTCCAGGATGCCCCTCTCTCATTCCCTCCCTCCCATCCATCACTCCAGGATGCCCCTCTCTCATTCCCTCCCTCCCATCCATCACTCCAGGATGCCCCTCTCTCATTCCCTCTCTCCCATCCATCACTCCAGGATGCCCCTCTCTCATTCCCTCTCTCCCATCCATCACTCCAGGATGCCCTTCTCTCATTCCCTCCCTCCCATCCATCACTCCAGGATGCCCTTCTCTCATTCCCTCTCTCCCATTCATCACTCCAGGATGCCCTTCTCTCATTCCCTCTCTCCCATCCATCACTCCAGGATGCCCTTCTCTCATTCCCTCTCTCCCATTCATCACTCCAGGATGCCCTTCTCTCATTCCCTCTCTCCCATCCATCACTCCAGGATGCCCCTCTCTCATTCCCTCTCTCCCATCCATCACTCCAGGATGCCCCTCTCTCATTCCCTCTCTCCCATCCATCACTCCAGGATGCCCTTCTCTCATTCCCTCCCTCCCATCCATCACTCCAGGATGCCCTTCTCTCATTCCCTCTCTCCCATTCATCACTCCAGGATGCCCTTCTCTCATTCCCTCTCTCCCATCCATCACTCCAGGATGCCCCTCTCTCATTCCCTCTCTCCCATCCATCACTCCAGGATGCCCTTCTCTCATTCCCTCCCTCCCATCCATCACTCCAGGATGCCCCTCTCTCATTCCCTCTCTCCCATCCATCACTCCAGGATGCCCCTCTCTCATTCCCTCTCTCCCATCCATCACTCCAGGATGCCCCTCTCTCGTTCCCTCCCTCCCATCCATCACTCCAGGATGCCCCTCTCTCATTCCCTCTCTCCCATCCATCACTCCAGGATGCCCTTCTCTCATTCCCTCTCTCCCATTCATCACTCCAGGATGCCCCTCTCTCATTCCCTCCCTCCCTCCCATCCATCACTCCAGGATGCCCCTCTCTCATTCCCTCTCTCCCATTCATCACTCCAGGATGCCCCTCTCTCATTCCCTCCCTCCCTCCCATCCATCACTCCAGGATGCCCCTCTCTCATTCCCTCCCTCCCATCCATCACTCCAGGATGCCCCTCTCTCATTCCCTCCCTCCCATCCATCACTCCAGGATGCCTCTCTCTCATTCCCTCCCTCCCATCCATCACTCCAGGATGCCTCTCTCTCATTCCCTCCCTCCCATCCATCACTCCAGGATGCCCCTCTCTCATTCCCTCTCTCCCATCCATCACTCCAGGATGCCCTTCTCTCATTCCCTCCCTCCCATCCATCACTCCAGGATGCCCCTCTCTCATTCCCTCTCTCCCATTCATCACTCCAGGATGCCTCTCTCTCATTCCCTCCCTCCCATCCATCACTCCAGGATGCCCCTCTCTCATTCCCTCTCTCCCATCCATCACTCCAGGATGCCCTTCTCTCATTCCCTCCCTCCCATCCATCACTCCAGGATGCCCCTCTCTCATTCCCTCTCTCCCATTCATCACTCCAGGATGCCCTTCTCTCATTCCCTCCCTCCCATCCATCACTCCAGGATGCCCCTCTCTCATTCCCTCCCTCCCATCCATCACTCCAGGATGCCCTTCTCTCATTCCCTCCCTCCCATCCATCACTCCAGGATGCCCCTCTCTCATTCCCTCTCTCCCATCCATCACTCCAGGATGCCCCTCTCTCATTCCCTCTCTCCCATTCATCACTCCATGATGCCCCTCTCTCATTCCCTCTCTCCCATTCATCACTCCAGGATGCCCCTCTCTCATTCCCTCCCTCCCATCCATCACTCCAGGATGCCTCTCTCTCATTCCCTCTCTCCCATCCATCACTCCAGGATGCCCCTCTCTCATTCCCTCCCTCCCATCCATCACTCCAGGATGCCCCTCTCTCATTCCCTCTCTCCCATTCATCACTCCAGGATGCCCCTCTCTCATTCCCTCCCTCCCATCCATCACTCCAGGATGCCCCTCTCTCATTCCCTCCCTCCCATCCATCACTCCAGGATGCCCCTCTCTCATTCCCTCCCTCCCATTCATCACTCCAGGATGCCCCTCTCTCATTCCCTCCCTCCCATTCATCACTCCAGGATGCCCCTCTCTCATTCCCTCCCTCCCATTCATCACTCCAGGATGCCCCTCTCTCATTCCCTCCCTCCCTCCCATCCATCACTCCAGGATGCCCCTCTCTCATTCCCTCCCTCCCATCCATCACTCCAGGATGCCCCTCTCTCATTCCCTCTCTCCCATTCATCACTCCAGGATGCCCCTCTCTCATTCCCTCCCTCCCATTCATCACTCCAGGATGCCCCTCTCTCATTCCCTCCCTCCCATCCATCACTCCAGGATGCCCCTCTCTCATTCCCTCCCTCCCATCCATCACTCCAGGATGCCCCTCTCTCATTCCCTCCCTCCCATCCATCACTCCAGGATGCCCCTCTCTCATTCCCTCCCTCCCATCCATCACTCCAGGATGCCCCTCTCTCGTTCCCTCCCTCCCCCTCCGCCCCTCCTCTGACAAATTTGCTGAGCTATGCACTTCAACAAACGCTTTGGCCATCATCTCTGCCTTCTCTTCATCTGCTACTGTCATATCCTTCTACCTCGTCAACACTGGATAATCCCACTCCCTTCTGACCCCACACATCCTCTTAATCATCCTGGTGTCGCCCTTCCAATGGTGTCACAGAATCGACGCCAACATGACCTCTTTGCCTGATGGATAGTTCTCCTCACCAGGGCCTGTTTATACTGAATCAGACTGAGGGATAGTTCTCCTCACCAGGGCCTGTTTATACTGAATGAGACTGAGGGATAGTTCTCCTCACCAGGGCCTGTTTATACTGAATCAGACTGACGGATAGTTCTCCTCACCAAGGCCTGTTGATAGTGAACCAGACTGAGGGATAGTTCTCCTCACCAGGGCCTGTTTATACTGAATCAGACTGAGGGATAGTTCTCCTCACCAGGGCCTGTTTATACTGAATCAGACTGAGGGATAGTTCTCCTCACCAGGGCCTGTTTATACTGAATCAGACTGAGGGATAGTTCTCCTCACCAGGGCCTGTTGATACTGAATCAGACTGAGGGATAGTTCTCCTCACCAGGGCCTGTTGATACTGAACCAGACTGAGGGATAGTTCTCCTCACCAGGGCCTGTTTATACTGAATCAGACTGAGGGATAGTTCTCCTCACCAGGGCCTGTTTATACTGAATCAGACTGAGGGATAGTTCTCCTCACCAGGGCCTGTTGATACTGAACCAGACTGAGGGATAGTTCTCCTCACCAGGGCCTGTCTATACTGAATCAGACTGATGTGATTCTAATTTTTTTTTTAAGAGATTCTAAATAAATAAAGAGATTCTAAATAAAAAAAGAGATTCTAAATAAATAAAGAGATTCTAAATAAATAAAGAGATTCTAAATAAAAAAAGAGATTCTAAATAAATAGAGATTCAAAATAACTAAAGAGATTCTAAATAAATAAAGAGATTCTAAATAAATAAAGAGATTCTAAATAAATAAAGAGATTCTAAATTTAAAAAAAGCCTAAAAAAACCTATAGAATGGATGGAGTGGGCTTCCTCACTCCATCCACCACGCGGGTCGGTCGGTGTACACCAACCGCTTGATCCAACTCATCACATACGCACCTGCTTGTAGAACATCTCATTCTAAAACCATTGGCATTAATATGGAGTTGGTCCCCCCTTTTGCTGCTATAACAGCCTCCACTCTTCTGGGAAGGATTTCCACTAGATTTTGGAACATTGCTGCGCGGACTTGCTTCCATTCAGCCACAAGAGCATTAGTGAGGTCGGGTACTGATGTTGGGCAATTAGGCCTGGTTCGCAGTCGCTATTCCAATTCATCCCAAAGGTGTACGGCGGGGTTGAGGTCAGGGTTCTGTGCAGGGCAGCCAAGTTCTTCCACACCGATCTTGCCAAACTATTTCTGGATGGACCTCGCTTTGTGCACGGGGGCATTGTCATGCTGAAACAGGAAAGAGCCTTCCCCAAACTGTTGCCAAAAAGTTGAAAGCACAGAATTGTCTATAATGTTATTGTATGATATAGGTTAAGATGTCCCTTCACTGGAACTAAGGGGCCCGAACCATGAAAAACAGCCCCAGACCATTATTCCTCCTCCACCAAACTTTACAGTTGGCACTTTGCATTCGGGCAGGAAGTGTTCTCCTAGCATCCGCCAAACCCAGTTTCATCCATCAGACTGATTACAGTGGAGAATGCTGAAGAAAATAAGGTAAATTAAATGGTAGTGGAATCTTGTCAATCCAAACCTAGTTCTGATAATTTTTTGTAAGGTTTTTTTGGATTGATGTTGTTACCTGGGAGATGTGAAGTCTCTCTGCGTTGGATGAGGTGGCATCAATGAGAGTAACACAAAAAATATATTTAAAAAAATAAGCCCAATTCTCGTATCTATGGAACAGAAGGAGCGTGATCTGCGCCTCGAGGATATCGAATTGGAATGTGTCGTGTTGGTGCTCTGTTCTGAACACCCCCACTTGGACAAGATGGTATGCCCCCCAGCAGCCAGACTTAGAGAAGGCAGCATTCTGGTCCTTTACACCAGACAGGCCCGGCTTTGACTCAGTACCAGTATCACCGTTGTACATTCTCAGCCAAGTATGACTCAGACATTCATCTAGAGGTTCAACCAAGAGCCATAACTTCTTAAACGGCTCACTGGATGAAAGTCAACAAATGGCTCAGTTCAGTTAACTGTGGCTGGTGGAGAGCCCACCTCCTATATGTCTAGACTGGACTGCAATTCAACACTTCACACATTCATGTGCGTCGGCTGGAGGGGTGTAAAGCTCGCCGCCAATGGAGTCTGGAGCAGTGGAAATGCGTTCTTTGGAGTGATGAATCACGCTTCACCATCTGACAGTCTGACGGATGAAACTGGGTTTGGCGGATGCCAGACTCATTTGCAAATTCCTGTCATCCGCTTTCGCCATTTTCTCCCTCCAACCAAAGATTTTCAGAACTAATCCATTGTGCCCCATTGTCTTTAAGAAAGTCTGTAACTTGAGCATCAAGGATGATCAATCAATCAAGATAAAAAAAACAGATCTCAGAATTGTAAAACCTCTTCTATTTTCAGTCATAGATAGTAGTTTAGTTAGCTACAGTGCATTCAGAAACTATTCAGACCCCTTCCATTTTTCCACATTTTGTTACATTACAGCTTTATTATAAAATGTATTAAATAAAAACAAATCAATCTACTCACAATACCCCATAATGACATCATAATACCCCATCATGACATCATAATACCCCATCATGACATCACAATACCCCATCAAGACTTCACAATACCCCATTATGGCATCACAATACCCCATCATGACATCATAATAGCCCATCATGACATCACAATACCCCATCATGGCATCATAATACCCCATCATGACATCACAATACCCCATCATGACATCATAATACCCCATCATGACATCACAATACCCCATCATGGCATCATAATACCCCATCATGACATCACAATACCCCATCATGACATCATAATACCCCATCATTACATCACAATACCCCATCATGACATCATAATACCCCATCATGACATCACAATACCCCATCATGGCATCATAATACCCCATCATGACATCACAATACCCCATCATGACATCATAATACCCCATAATGACATCATAATACCCCATCATGACATCATAATACCCCATCATGGCATCATAATACCCCATAATGACATCATAATACCCCATCATGACATCATAATACCCCATCATGACATCACAATACCCCATCAAGACTTCACAATACCCCATCATGACATCACAATACCCCATCATGACATCATTATACCCCATAATGACATCACAATACCCCATCATGACATCATAATACCCCATCAAGACATCATAATAACCCATCAAGACATCATAATACCCCATAATGAAAACGAGATGGTGAGATAAGACACATTGTGTCATTCAATTGACTGTCACAGCCCCACATTTAGTTTATTTAGTAAATATTTTCTTAACTCCATTTCTTGAACTACATTGTTTGTTAAGGGGCTTGTAAGTAAGCATTTCACCGGAAGGTCTACTACACCTGTTGTATCGGGTGCATGTGACAAATAGGATTTGATTTGATAAGAAGTATGTGATGGTGAGTTGAGAAGACAATCAGAAATCCTGCCATAGCCCCCCCCCCCCCCCCAAAAAAAAAGTCAACTTGGCACTTAATTACCACATTTTTTCACATGGTTGAAGTCACGAGAATTTTCAGATATCAAAATGGGGCCGTAGGACAAAAAAGTTTGGGAGCCCTTGCAACATTGTCTACCTGTGCGTTTAAGCCACTGCGAAGGTGAGATTATTTTTTTTTTCTTATTTCATAAGGGGCGGTTTCTCGCCTCCTCCACTCTCAGGTGACACAGGTTAGTTCCATGGAAGTCCAAAAACACTTTTATCCCTCTTCTACAGAATTGTCAACACTTGTGGAGAATTCACGCCATGTTTTCTTTCTTCCAGGAAATGCTTTGATGGAATCCTCTTTGTCAGGACCTTGCAGAGACATTTAGGAAACAGGTATTCATGTCTAAAAACGACACACATGTCCAGTTTTTGGTCACCGATATCTAAAATAGATCAATCTTATTTTGTAGGGGTATTTTCACTGGAGGAGGGTAGCACTTCTAGACGCCTATCTGTGCACGTGTCTTGTCATTGTAGTGGTTTTAACTAGAGTCGATGTCCGCGTCCAGTTGGAAATCTAATTGGCATTATGAAAAAAATCCCCATAAAAATCAGTCTGTTTAAACGAGAGAGAGATTCTGATTTTGGAAAGAGTGAGAGGAAACGCCAATCAGATGTTTCACATTTATTCATACGGTGAAATATCTGGCTCATTGTTCTGTCTGTGCACCAACCGTCTGTCATCACCTTTAGGTTTCCCCCTTTCACTTTCCCTTCTCAAGAATCAGCTGTTTCTCCTGCATCTCCGGTCCGGGGTCACGGATTTATGTAATCCTTCAGAATAAAAGTCCCGTATATTTTGTAAATTAATAATTAGGGCGAAAATTATGAAAATGTGCACAATTATCGCAGAAGGTTCCTGACTGTTTTTTTTTTTTTTTTACCGAACAAACGACGTCCTTTTTAAACCCTCAATTCTCTATACCTTTATAACAGTGAGAGCTGTCGCACGATGAATGCAAGCTTTCTAACCCCAGTGGCTTAACAATGACATGACAGTGAATGTAACGTAATTATATGATATTGTTGCGAATTACAACACACTTACAGGGATACAATAACATTTGCTTATTTTGCTGTTACTACAATAATAGTTCCTCAAACCAGAGGGAGAGGGAGTGTTGAATTTATTATGGATTTATTATGGATAAATGAATAAACAATATCCCCATTTTAAATAGAATTGTATCGAGGTAAACTTATACTTATACTGTTTTATAAGTGATTGACAAAATGAGTTCATAAGAAGGGATTGTGTGACAGGACAAGGAGTAATAAAACGTTAATGAACACCATTCCAACTAGGCGCCAACAAATGTGTTGTGGACTGTGTAAACACATAAGGTCATTAGCCTATGGTTGACCCAACTGAAACTTAGCTCTGGGGTTTTTAGATAAGGCAGTGAGTGCATTCCTAGGTTCTCTTTTAATTATAAATGTCAGTTCAGTGGTGATCGATAATGTTGATGGGTCAAAAGTTATCTGGGAGTGTGTTAGTAAGTTAGAATGAACTAGAATTTTCACCTTACTTTGTCCCGGTCGAGAGGAGGTGATTCTGTTAAAGCAGTAAAATGACGTCATGATCTGTATATAAACTGATGCATGTGTTTGAGTGGTAGCGCGCTCCGAGAATAAATTCTATTACCTATTATGTAAAGACTGGTCTGCGTCTATTTTATGCAAACAAGAAATCTTACAAATTCTCATAAAATAGATTAAGGGCTTTCAATTGATGAAAGCACATTGGCATAATTAAATTATACTAACAGGGAGAGAGAGAGAACTGATTGCACCAGAGAGTGATTTCACAACTAGAAGAGAGTTATTTTAAAGCAGATTAATTTATTTTACAATGATAGCAATAAATATCACTTGAGTACAAAAAACATGCACTTCAGACATAAAGGGACAATCATATTACAGGGTTCATTTGAAAAAAGAAACACGAGTTCTTAAAATAGCTACATGTAGTAGTCCAGGACAGGAAGCAGCAGTTGGGATACCAATGTTTTTCTTTTTCAGTATTTATTTTTATATTTTATACAATATACTGTCTACAATCTTTATAATAAAAACAAATATGTAAACTTTATTTTAACACGGTGACATCATCTATCAAAACACAACCAAGACCTTAATTTCTTCCCTTCTTTTAGTGCTCTCTGACCATTTTGTCTCACTCTCCTCCAGAAACTCTGGAGCTTGATCCTCACACCAGAATGCCCCAATGAAGAGCTAGAAGAGAGGACCAGAGCAGAAAGAGGGAGAGAATTACAATCTAGTGATGTTTAACAGACTCTTGAAATACCTCCTATCCTGAGCATCAACCCAATAACAAAACTAATACGATCATCATAAGTGACACCAAAAGTAAAACTATCACAGTACGACAAAAAACAAGATTCAGAGAGAGAGCGAGAGAGAGAGAGAAGATTGAGTTAGACAGAGAGAGAGACTGGAGGAAGATCAGACATCAACAGACATCCATTAACAGAGACCAGAGGAAGGTTTCAAGAAGTTTCTAAATCCATCTACATAGCAGCTATCCATCCATCCACCCATCTTAGCCTGGAGTACTCACCATTTGTACTGTGTGGAGGTCTGTGTCTGTCTGTTATCTCCTATCCATGCCTCCATCTCCTCCTCTTCCTCCTGTCTGTCTGCTATCTGGTCCCAGATCTCAGTATTGACAACCAGAGAACCAGAAAAGGGTAGGCTGACCTGGCAACAGGTGATCCAGCGACACAGAGGGCAGCACGCGGTCAGGATGCCACTCTGGATCCTGGAGATTGCCTCCAAGCACGGCCCACAGAAGGTGTGTTCGCAGTGGAGCACCCGAGGTATTTTCTCCCTGCGAGAATAGGGTTGGAAGCAGACGCAACAATTCATGTCTTCACTCATCAGACCCATGGCTGGTTGGCTGGGGTGTGGATAGACGGATGGACAGCTGGAGCACAGGAGGGACTCTGGATGGAGAGCAGTGTCTGGGTAGGAAGATGTGGGGTTTAAATGCTGGTCTCAGGTCATTTTTCCACTTTGTGGTTTATTAAGGTCCTGGTTTGGATTTGACGATGGTGAGCTGATCCTAGATCTGTCCTTTGGATCAGGAAGCTGCAATAGACATCAGGATGTTTAAATTACTTCAATCACTGACACTATAGACACATATCTAATGATTTCTCTCAAATCAACAGTCTGGCAGGTTTTTCTGAGAAGACGTGAATACATTTTTTTTTTTTAACATCACACAACTCTTAATAACATCCATAGTTATCACACATAGACAATATGTTTTCCTTTCATCATTATCAATAAGAGGAAAGATTTTACTTACTTGGGAGGTTTACAGCCCAGGAACCAAGTATTCGATGCCTAAACTTTATCTGTGAATGTGTGTGAGAGAGAAAAGTCTTGTAATATTGTCTGCCTGTATGTGCTCTCCTTTTAAGCCACTGGGGAGGAGACAAAAATGATTGTTTCATAAGGGGCGGTCTGTCGCCTCCTCCACTCTCAGGTGACACAGGTTAGTTCCATGGAAGTCCAAAAACTCTTTTATCCCTCTTCTACAGAATTGTCAACACTTGTGGAGAATTCACGCCATGTTTTCTTTCTTCCAGGAAATGCTTTGATGGAATCCTCTTTGTCAGGACCTTGCAGAGACATTTAGGAAACAGGTATTCATGTCTAAAAACGACACACATGTCCCGTTTTTGGTCACCGATATCTAAAATAGATCAATCTTATTTTGTAGGGGTATTTTCACTGGAGGAGGGTAGCACTTCTGTGCACGTGCCTTGTCATTGAAGGGGTTTTAACTAGAGTCGATGTCTGCTCATTACGCCAATCCAATTAGCATAATAAATGAATTCCCCATTTAAAAAAAAGATATGTCTGTTTAAGTTGAAGAGAGCTGCTGTTGTTTTGTTGCATGGGCTGCGTGTCAATCTACTGTATCTGCTGATGTCGGCGTTCCGTACCTGGTAGAGCAACAGAGGTGTGAGTCAGACCAGGAAGTATCCCGAAAAATCGATATAGTCTCACTAAAAAAATCTGTAGCATTTGAACGGTTTGGTATACAAATGATTACCTAACCCTTCTATGGAAAGATGAGACTCTCACAATCAGTTGGGGGTAATGCATTTACAAAGTAACAGCTGAGAGTACTCAAATAACACGTTCGTTTTTCAAATATCAAGACGCACCTTCAGATCAAGCATCTCCACAAGACTGGTGGAGAAAGACCCACGTCAGCTGATTCCCTTCAATGCAGAGGATGACGGTTCTGCTCTAAAACAGCAAAAGCGAGATTTCTGTGCAGCTCTACCAGAGAGTACTAAATGAGCCTGTATGACGCCTCTTTGATGATTCTAAGAAATTCATTTTGATTGCATGCCGTTTATTTCAATGCATTATTTTTGGGGGGTTTATCAACGTTTTCACATTCGTGGTCAACAGTTTAATGGGTAGGTTATTTTTATTTTTATTTTCGATATTTCAAATCGGGCTTGTTGTGACTTCATAGCCTGCTTTTAGTGGCTTTAGTATGTATATTTAGTTTCATAAAGCTTCCTAAATGTTGGTTTTGATTCACGGACAACGTTCCTTTGATGTGTTGGATTTATGAAGAAAGAATGAGACATTTAGACATTCAGATATTCAGACATTCATCAGACATTTCGATAGTTTAATATGGAATTTCGTTTGAACAATTAAGGCCATTATTTATACATAATTCTTTATTATCATAACGTGTAAACATTTGTCCTCCATCACGCATTGTTTGTGGAACAGTTAGGCTACATTTCAATACAGACTGCTGAACTACAAAGGCATCTTATTTTTGGCAATAAACAGTCTAAAGCCATATCTAGGGATCATTTAGCAATTTGAATTTGAATTGTAAGACCCCTGGAAATATCAAAAATATATACACGTGCGCAAAGCTGTCGTCAAGGCAAAGGGTGTCTACTTGAAGAATCTCAAAGATAAAAATAGATTTGGATTTGTTTTAACACTTTTTTGGGGGGGTTACTACACGATTCCATATGTGCTATTTCATAGTTTTAATGTCTTCACTATTATTCTACAATGTAGAAATGAGTAAAGAAAGAAAGAAAGAAAAACCCTGTAATGAGTAGATGTGACCAAACTTTTGACTGGTACTGTATATTGTTATATAGTCTCAACATGTTATATATAGTCTCTCTCAACATGTTATATATAGTCTCTCTCTACATGTTATATAGTCTCTCTCTTCATGTTATATAGTCTCTCTCAACATGTTATATATAGTCTCTCTCTACATGTTATATATAGTCTCTCTCTACATGTTATATAGTCTCTCTCTACATGTTATATATAGTCTCTCTCTACATGTTATATATAGTCTCTCTCTACATGTTATATAGTCTCTCTCTACATGTTATATAGTCTCTCTCAACATGTTATATATAGTCTCTCTCTACATGTTATATAGTCTCTCTCTACATGTTATATATAGTCTCTCTCTACATGTTATATATAGTCTCTCTCAACATGTTATATAGTCTCTCTCTACATGTTATATATAGTCTCTCTCTACATGTTATATAGTCTCTCTCAACATGTTATATAGTCTCTCTCTACATGTTATATAATCTCTCTACATGTTATACAGTGCCTTGAAAGTATTCGGCCCCCTAGAACTTTGCGACCCTTTGCCACATTTCAGGCTTCTAACATAAAGATATAAAACTGTATTTCTTTGTGAAGAATCAACAACAAGTGGGACACAATCATGAAGTGGAACGACATTTATTGGATATTTCAAACTCTTTTAACAAATCAAAAACTGAAAAATTGGGCATGCAAAATTATTCAGCCCCTTTACTTTCAGTGCAGCAAACTCTCTCCAGAAGTTCAGTGAGGATCTCTGAATGATCCAATGTTGACCTAAATGACTAATGATGATAAATACAATCCACCTGTGTGTAATCAAGTCTCCGTATAAATGCACCTGCACTGTGATAGTCTCAGAGGTCCGTTAAAAGCGCAGAGAGCATCATGAAGAACAAGGATATATATAGTCTCTCTCTACATGTTATATATAGTCTCTCTACATGTTATATAGTCTCTCTCAACATGTTATATAGTCTCTCTCTACATGTTATATAGTCTCTACATGTTATATAGTCTCTCTCTACATGTAATATATAGTCTCTCTCTACATGTAATATATAGTCTCTCTCTACATGTAATATATAGTCTCTCTCTACATGTTATATAGTCTCTCTCTACATGTTATATAGTCTCTCTCTACATGTTATATAGTCTCTCTCTACATGTAATATATAGTCTCTCTCTACATGTAATATATAGTCTCTCTCTACATGTAATATATAGTCTCTCTCTACATGTTATATAGTCTCTCTCTACATGTTATATAGTCTCTCTCTACATGTTATATAGTCTCTCTCTACATGTTATATAGTCTCTCTCTACATGTTATATAGTCTCTCTCTACATGTTATATAGTCTCTCTCTACATGTAATATATAGTCTCTCTCTACATGTAATATATAGTCTCTCTCTACATGTTATATAGTCTCTCTCTACATGTTATATAGTCTCTCTCTACATGTTATATAGTCTCTCTCTACATGTTATATAGTCTCTCTCTACATGTTATATAGTCTCTCTCTACATGTTATATAGTCTCTCTCTACATGTTATATAGTCTCTCTCTACATGTAATATATAGTCTCTCTCTACATGTTATATAGTCTCTCTCTACATGTTATATAGTCTCTCTCTACATGTTATATAGTCTCTCTCTACATGTTATATAGTCTCTCTCTACATGTTATATAGTCTCTCTCTACATGTTATATAGTCTCTCTCTACATGTAATATATAGTCTCTCTCTACATGTTATATAGTCTCTCTCTGCATGTTATATAGTCTCTCTCTCTACAGTTTTTGTTATTGATGTGTTGTGTTGCTTGCATCATACCTTGTTTGAAGAAGTCTGTTACAGATGTGGTACAGGCTTCAGGTATGATGCCTTTGCTTGATGCTCCTGAAGGAGATGCAGATACGGAATCTAACTTCCGGAGACAGATGGGGCTGACTGAGGATGACCCCTGGTTTGCTGTGGGTGAGGTCGTGGAATGATAACTTCTTAAATACATAACGTGTACGATATAACTTGTCCTCTCTTATGTGAAGGTTTAGAGTCCCTGGGTGGCAAGGAGCCCACCTGGTACAGGATAGGAGTAGCTGAGAGGACCAGATGGTTTATAATAATGCTCTGCTTTACTCTATTTTCCATGACCAAAGTTTTATCCTATATCTAACATGTCAATAAACAATGAAGTTTTATCATATTTTTGGTAAATGACACTCTTGTGGGTGTCAAAAGGGGGAGACAAAAGCATGTGTAATTTGTTGATTTTTTTTTCTATTTTTCTTTGTTGATTTTTCTTTTCTGTTTTTCTGTAAAAAAAATATATATATATATATATATTATAATAAACATTTTATTATTTTCATGAAATGCTATTAACATATTACTATGTTGGGACCGCTGAAATAAAGGATAATGAGTGACACCCCACTGTTTTTTTTTATTCTGTTTTTAAATGAGCTGTTGTTCTCTTTTGACATGAGGGTTTTAAGTTCCTCGGTGGCTGGTAGCCAATCTAGTACATAGTGGGATCGAATGGAGGACATGAAGGTATTTTAAACTTTGTAGCTTTTATGTGATTCATTGCTGAATTTGTATTCACACCCATAGGGGTGTGAAAAGGGGGATTGTGAGGATTGAAAATATGCTTGGCCTATCAGGTGGTTGTCTGTGTATGTTAGAAGCAACATTTTGCAACATATGGTGTGACTAGTGGAAAGGCTGTGGCTGGCCTTGAGGTGTAGGCAGCTATCATGAGTTGTGGGAGACACGTACAGAACGCAGGCAGTTAAACAGACTGTCTTTTGTTAAAACTCAAACTTAGCAATAACAGGAACCAGATAACGGTATCTAGGGTATGAGCGTATAGATACTCTACACAGCCACAGTTACATCTATCAACTGGAGCGCCCGGGGGCTGGGACCAGCTCGTGCGCCAACAATCAACGATAGGTTGAGTAAGTTTAAACCACACCTGACCTCTACTCTGACAGGTCGGCTCAGAAGCAGGAACTACTTCTGTCAGAGTATTAAAGAAGATACCTTTAGGGTGTTGGCCAGTACTCTGTTTGCCCTACGAGGTGTGACAGAGAGCCTGTATATACGAAAATTGCATTTACCACTTAGTGCTTAGCTAGTAAAAAGTACATAGTATACAATCGGTGACTCATTGTCATATTTATCCTGATACCAGATTCGATTGACGCAACACTTAACAAGCAGCAGAACGCAACATTGAACATTCAGGTTGCAAAGCAGGAGAGGAAACTCCCCGAAAATGGAGTCAAAGGTCAACGAGAATGACCGGTATAGTCGGAGATGGAATCTTCGAATTAATGGAATAGCAGAAAAATCTGACGAGAACATCAAAGCAAGAGTGAAGGACATTTGCAGGGCAATTAGTCCCGGAGGAGGAGCGAAATCCAGGTTCTCTGGATGTAGTGCACCGCCTGGGTAGGCTGAGAGATGGGGAAAACAACCAGTGATCATGAGATTCATCTCCAGGAAAGCGAGGGATATGACATGGAAAAGTGCAAAGAAAAATGACCTGAGGATCTGACAGCACTTGACAAAGAAGCTCTGAATCGTCTGTGGCGGATGATTGAGAAAGGAAGGAAGGAAGGGAAAAGGTCATACGTTGCGGGAGCCAAGGCTTTTGGTAATGGAAGGGAAATTCACGCTGACGCCTAGCTTGTTGACTGATGGATTTATCAAGTGAGTTGTGCAGGACTGATTTTTATTTGCATCTGATAAAACTTTATATTTCTTGTGGAAAGAGCATTTTTTGTGTGAGCCAAGATTTTTTAAAATATATATATATATATATATAATATATATATTTTTTTATGGCAGGGAAATTGCACTGACTTTTAATGTTAGCTTGATGGCTATTTGTTTTACCAATCTATGGTACAATGTTATTTTGCAATTGTATAAAAATATATATATATAATTTAGATGAACCACTTGGTGTGGTGCAAATGACTGTTTTTATTTTCAACTAGTCAGAACTTTTCTTTTTGTGAGACCCTGATTCATGTGAACGTACACAAGTTTAATATATAGTCACTTCATATAGTCACTGTGACAGTAAGTGTCCATTTCTGTTTTTTCTATTACTGCCAGGGGAATCCGTAATATTTTGAAAAGGAAATCTTTATTTTTGTATTGTAAGGGTAAGAGTGACGACTTTTATTTCATTCAAGAAACTCATGCCTGTTCCACAGATACGAGTTTTGGAAGTGTCAATGGGGGAATGATATTTGGTTTTCGTTTGGTACTAATCGGTCAGCAGGTGTCGCTATTTTAAAAGGCAACTTTAAGGGTCACATATTGAGTGATGAAGCAGATAATACAGGGAGATGGATTATACTTTTGGTAGATGTCAACCACGTTCAATTCATTGTTGTAAATACTTGTGCTTCCAATAACAAGTCAAGTAACTGTATTTTATTTAGAGACATTGAGAGGAAAATAAGTCAAATGTATAAATTACCATTGGCCAAAGTCATATTTACACAGTATTACATGATAATCTAGATAGATGGTCAAAGTCATATGGGGTGGAGATTTTAACACAGTATTACATGATAATCTAGATAGATGGCCTCCTAAAGACAGCAATTCTGTTTGTGAGATAAGGAATATATGTCTAAGGTTATAGGTTTTGCCCGTTGCTGACAGGTCCCGTCAATATCCAGCAACTTCTCACAGCCATTGAAGGAGTGGGAGAACATTCCACAGGCCACAGTCAACAGCCTGATCAACTCTATGCGAAGGAGATGTGTCACGCTGCATGAGGCAAGCCCCTCCCTTTAGGGCCTAATGATCCTAGCCCCTCCTTTTACGGCCTAATGATCCAAACCCCTCCTTTTAGGGCCTAATGATCCAAGACCCTCCCTTTAGGGCCTAATGATCCAAGCCCCTCCCTTTAGGGCCTAATAATCCAAGCCCCTCCCTTTAGGGCCTAATGATCCAGGCCCCTCCCTTTAGGGCCTAATTATCCAAGCCCCTCCCTTCAAAGCCTAATTATCCAAGCCCCTCCCTTCAAAGCCTAATTATCCAAGCCCCTCCCTTCAGAGCCTAATGATCCAAGCCCCTCCCTTTAGGGCCTAATGATCCAAGCCCCTCCTTTTAGGGCCTAATGATCCAAGCCCCTCCCTTTAGGGCCTAATGATCCAAGCCCCTCCCTTTAGGGCCTAATGATCCAAGCCCCTCCCTTTAGAGCCTAAGGATCCAAGCCCCTCCCTTTAGGGCCTAATGATCCAAGCCCCTCCCTTTAGAGCCTAAGGATCCAAGCCCCTCCTTTTAGGGCCTAATGATCCAAGCCCCTCCCTTTAGGGCCTCATGAATTTATATGAACTGTAACACATGATAAAATCTTTGACATTTTTCCATGTTGTGATTATATTTTTGTTCAGTAAAATTTTGAGTGAAAAAACAAAAAAAATCTATAAACAGGAAAAATGAAACTGAGAAAACAGAAATCCAGAAATCTGGGAAAATATAAAACATAATTTGGGGGAAAAAAAATGAGTTGTTTATTAACCATTATTTTCACCAGGTACATTGACAGAAAAATAGTGCACTACTTTCTATTGTACAGTAAGGACCAGGGGAAGACTTGACAACATAGTGCACTACTTTCTATTGTACAGTAAGGACCAGAGGAAGACTTGACAACATAGTGCACTACCTTCTATTGTACAGTAAGGACCAGGGGAAGACTTGACAACATAGTGCACTACTTTCTATTGTACAGTAAGGACCAGGGGAAGACTTGACAACATAGTGCACTACTTTCTATTGTACAGTATGGACCAGAGGAAGACTTGACAACATAGTGCACTACTTTCTATTGTACAGTAAGGACCAGAGGAAGACTTGACAACATAGTGCACTACTTTCTATTGTACAGTATGGACCAAGAGAAGACTTGACAACATAGTGCACTACTTTCTATTGTACAGTAAGGACCAGGGGAAGACTTGACAACATAGTGCACTACTTTCTATTGTACAGTAAGGACCAGGAGAAGACTTGACAACATAGTGCACTACTTTCTATTGTACAGTAAGGACCAGAGGAAGACTTGACAACATAGTGCACTACTTTCTATTGTACAGTAAGGACCAGAGGAAGACTTGACAACATAGTGCACTACTTTCTATTGTACAGCAAGGACCAGGAGAGGACTTGACAACATAGTGCACTACTTTCTATTATACAGTAAGGACCAGAGGAAGACTTGACAACATAGTGCACTACTTTCTATTGTACAGTATGGACCAAGAGAAGACTTGACAACATAGTGCACTACTTTCTATTGTACAGTAAGGACCAGAGGAAGACTTGACAACATAGTGCACTACTTTCTATTGTACAGTATGGACCAAGAGAAGACTTGACAACATAGTGCACTACTTTCTATTGTACAGTAAGGACCAGGGGAAGACTTGACAACATAGTGCACTACTTTCTATTGTACAGTAAGGACCAGGAGAAGACTTGACAACATAGTGCACTACTTTCTATTGTACAGTAAGGACCAGAGGAAGACTTGACAACATAGTGCACTACTTTCTATTGTACAGTAAGGACCAGAGGAAGACTTGACAACATAGTGCACTACTTTCTATTGTACAGCAAGGACCAGGAGAGGACTTGACAACATAGTGCACTACTTTCTATTATACAGTAAGGACCAGAGGAAGACTTGACAACATAGTGCACTACTTTCTATTGTACAGTAAGGACCAGAGGAAGACTTGACAACATAGTGCACTACTTTCTATTGTACAGTAAGGACCAGGAGAGGACTTGACAACATAGTGCACTACTTTCTATTGTACAGTAAGGACCAGAGGAAGACTTGACAACATAGTGCACTACTTTCTATTGTACAGTAAGGACCAGAGGAAGACTTGACAACATAGTGCACTACTTTCTATTGTACAGTAAGGACCAGGAGAGGACTTGACAACATAGTGCACTACTTTCTATTGTACAGTAAGGACCAGAGGAAGACTTGACAACATAGTGCACTACTTTCTATTGTACAGTAAGGACCAGAGGAAGACTTGACAACATAGTGCACTACTTTCTATTGTACAGTTAGGACCAGAGGAAGACTTGACAACATAGTGCACTACTTTCTATTGTACAGTAAGGACCAGAGGAAGACTTGACAACATAGTGCACTACTTTCTATTGTACAGTAAGGACCAGAGGAAGACTTGACAACATAGTGCACTACTTTCTATTGTACAGTAAGGACCAGGAGAGGACTTGACAACATAGTGCACTACTTTCTATTGTACAGTAAGGACCAGAGGAAGACTTGACAACATAGTGCACTACTTTCTATTGTACAGTAAGGACCAGAGGAAGACTTGACAACATAGTGCACTACTTTCTATTGTACAGTAAGGACCAGAGGAAGACTTGACAACATAGTGCACTACTTTCTATTGTACAGTAAGGACCAGAGGAAGACTTGACAACATAGTGCACTACTTTCTATTGTACAGTAAGGACCAGAGGAAGACTTGACAACATAGTGCACTACTTTCTATTGTACAGTAAGGACCAGAGGAAGACTTGACAACAGTGCACTACTTTCTATTGTACAGTAAGGACCAGAGGAAGACTTGACAACATAGTGCACTACTTTCTATTGTACAGTAAGGACCAGAGGAAGACTTGACAACATAGTGCACTACTTTCTATTGTACAGTAAGGACCAGAGGAAGACTTGACAACATAGTGCACTACTTTCTATTGTACAGTAAGGACCAGATTGTACAGTAAGGAGACTTGACAACATAGTGCACTACTTTCTATTGTACAGTAAGGACCAGAGGAAGACTTGACAACATAGTGCACTACTTTCTATTGTACAGTAAGGACCAGAGGAAGACTTGACAACATAGTGCACTACTTTCTATTGTACAGTAAGGACCAGAGGAAGACTTGACAACATAGTGCACTACTTTCTATTGTACAGTAAGGACCAGAGGAAGACTTGACAACATAGTGCACTACTTTCTATTGTACAGTAAGGACCAGAGGAAGACTTGACAACATAGTGCACTACTTTCTATTGTACAGTAAGGACCAGAGGAAGACTTGACAACATAGTGCACTACTTTCTATTGTACAGTAAGGACCAGAGGAAGACTTGACAACATAGTGCACTACTTTCTATTGTACAGTAAGGACCAGAGGAAGACTTGACAACATAGTGCACTACTTTCTATTGTACAGTAAGGACCAGAGGAAGACTTGACAACATAGTGCACTACTTTCTATTGTACAGTAAGGACCAGGGAAGACTTGACAACATAGTGCACTACTTTCTATTGTACAGTAAGGACCAGGAGAAGACTTGACAACATAGTGCACTACTTTCTATTGTACAGTAAGGACCAGAGGAAGACTTGACAACATAGTGCACTACTTTCTATTGTACAGTAAGGACCAGGGGAAGACTTGACAACATAGTGCACTACTTTCTATTGTACAGTAAGGACCAGAGGAAGACTTGACAACATAGTGCACTACTTTCTATTGTACAGTAAGGACCAGAGGAAGACTTGACAACAGTGCACTACTTTCTATTGTACAGTAAGGACCAGGAGAGGACTTGACAACATAGTGCACTACTTTCTATTGTACAGTAAGGACCAGAGGAAGACTTGACAACATAGTGCACTACTTTCTATTGTACAGTAAGGACCAGAGGAAGACTTGACAACAGTGCACTACTTTCTATTGTACAGTAAGGACCAGGAGAGGACTTGACAACATAGTGCACTACTTTCTATTGTACAGTAAGGACCAGAGGAAGACTTGACAACATAGTGCACTACTTTCTATTGTACAGTAAGGACCAGAGGAAGACTTGACAAAATACTGTACAATAGAAAGTAGTGCACTGTTGTCAAGTCTTCCTCTGGTCCTTACTGTACAATAGAAAGTAGTGCACTAAGGACCAGAGGAAGACTTGACAACAGTGCACTACTTTCTATTGTACAGTAAGGACCAGGAGAGGACTTGACAACATAGTGCACTACTTTCTATTGTACAGTAAGGACCAGAGGAAGACTTGACAACATAGTGCACTACATTCTATTGTACAGTAAGGACCAGAGGAAGACTTGACAACATAGTGCACTACTTTCTATTGTACAGTAAGGACCAGAGGAAGACTTGACAACATAGTGCACTACTTTCTATTGTACAGTAAGGACCAGAGGAAGACTTGACAACATAGTGCACTACTTTCTATTGTACAGTAAGGACCAGAGGAAGACTTGACAACATAGTGCACTACTTTCTATTGTACAGTAAGGACCAGAGGAAGACTTGACAACATAGTGCACTACTTTCTATTGTACAGCAAGGACCAGGAGAGGACTTGACAACATAGTGCACTACTTTCTATTGTACAGTAAGGACCAGAGGAAGACTTGACAACATAGTGCACTACTTTCTATTGTACAGTAAGGACCAGAGGAATGCTTGACAACATAGTGCACTACTTTCTATTGTACAGTAAGGACCAGAGGAAGACTTGACAACATAGTGCACTACTTTCTATTGTACAGTAAGGACCAGAGGAAGACTTGCAGAGGAGAGGAGAAGAATGTTCCTATTTGAAAGCTGGAAAAAAGCTTGCGACATGTTTCATTGTTTTAAAGTAGCTCTCATGCTAGAAAAGGTTAAAGACCCCTGGTTTAAGCCATAATGGGGTGGCAGGTAGACTAGTGGTTAGAGCGTTGGGCCAGTAACTGAAAGACTGCTAGATCAAATCCTCTGAGCTGACAAGGTAAAAATCTTTCCTTCTGCCCCTGAACAAGGCAGTAAAACCCACTGTTTCTAGGCTGTCATTGAAAATAAGAATTTGTTCTTCACTGACTTGCCTCGTTAAATAAAGGTAGAATAATCAAGGGGTGTATAGGATTTGTATGTATACATTTTTTTGTCTGACAGTGGCTTAAACGAGTTACATAATAACACAATTGTGTCCCTCCTCACCTGGGTCCTTACAAAAGTAAGTCTGTACGGCCCTCTCTGCGACTCATGTATAGGGCCCTGGTTCGAATCCTGGTCATGTGACATGATAAACCAAAACACAGGGCTCTCTACATGAGTCACAGAGAGGGCAGTTCACGCTTACTTTTGTAAGTATTAATTGAGAACCCAGATGAGGAGGGAAACAACATTGTTGGCGACTCGGGTCATGTGGCATCCGTGAGGCATGATATGAACAACAGTATGTGGACAAACCCTTCATATTAGTGAATTCGATATGAGCCACACCCGTTACTGACAGGTGTATAACATCGAGCACACAGCCATGCAATCTCCATAGACAAACATTACCAGTAAAAATGGCCTAACTAAAGAGCTCAGTGACTGTCAAGGTGGCACAGTCATAGGGTATCACCTTTCCAACAAGCCCAGTTCATCAAATTTCTGCCCTGCTAGAGCTGGCCCAGTCAACTGTAAGTGCTGTTGTTGTGAAGTGGAAACGTTTAGGAGCAAAAACGGCTCAGCCGCGAAGTGGTAGGCCATACAAGCTCACAGAACAGGACCGCCGAGTGCTATAGCGCCTAAAAATCGTCTATCCTCGGTTGCAATACTCACTACAGAGTTCCAAAATGCCTCAGGAAGCAACATCAGCACAATAACTTTGTCGGGACCTTCATGAAATGTGTTTCCATGGCCGAGCAGCCGCACACAAGCCTAAGATCACCATGTGCCGCCATTGGACTCTGGAGCAGTGGAAATGCTTCTCCATCTGGCAGTCCGACAGACACATCTGGGTTTGGTGGATGCCAGGAGAACACTACCTGCCCCAATGTATAGTGCCAACTGTAAAGTTTGGTGGATTAGGAATAATGGTCTGGGGCTGTTTTTCATGGTTCGGGCCCCTTAGTTCCAGTGAAGGAAAATCTTAA
The DNA here is from genome assembly GCF_036934945.1 of Oncorhynchus masou masou. Lineage (NCBI taxonomy): Eukaryota > Metazoa > Chordata > Actinopteri > Salmoniformes > Salmonidae > Oncorhynchus > Oncorhynchus masou. Next base: position 6,449,238 of record NC_088217.1, read on the forward strand.
CACCACAGCATACAAAGACATTCCAGATGATTCTGTGCTTCCATCTTGGTGGCAATGGTTTGGAGAAGTCCCTTTCCTGTTTCAGCATGACAATGTCCCGGTGCACAAAGCGAGGTCCATACAGAAATGGTTTGTTGAGATCGGTGTGGAAGAACTTGACTGGCCTGGACAGAGCCCTGACTTCAACCCCATCGAACACCTTTGGGATGAATTGGAACGCTGACTATGAGCCAGGCCTGATCGCCCAACATCTGTGTCTGACCTCACTAATGAGCTTGTGGCTGAATGGGAGCAAGTCCCCGCAGCAATGTTCCCACATCTAGTGGAAAGCCTTCCCAGTAGAGTGGAGGCTGTTATAGCAGCAATGTTCCCACATCTAGTGGAAAGCCTTCCCAGAAGAGTGGAGGCTGTTATAGCAGCAATGTTCCCACATCTAGTGGAAAGCCTTCCCAGAAAAGTGGAGGCTGTTATAGCAGCCAAGGGGGGACCAACTCCATATTAATACCCATGGTTTTGGAATGAGATGTTCGACGAGCAGGTGTCCACATACTTTTGGTCATCTAATGCATCATGCAACCTTTATGGACTTTCTCACAACTACTAAGAACAAACCTTGCAGACCACCTTTTCCATGCAAATGCATGATTTTTTACATTTTATTTTTTGTTTATTTCACCTTTATTTAACCAGGTAGGCCAGTTGAGAACAAGTTCTTATTTACAACTGTGACCTGGCCAAGATAAAGCAAAGCAGTGCGACAAAAACAACAACACAGAGTTACACATAAACAACTGTTCAGTCAATAACACAATAGAAATATCTGTATACAGTGTGTGCAAATGAAGTAAGGAGGTAAGGCAATAAATAGGCCAATAGTGGCAAAATAATTACAATTTAGCAATTAACACTGGAGTGATAGATGTGCAGATGAGGACGTGCAAGTAGAAATGCTGGTGTGCAAAAGAGCAGAAAAACAAAAACAAGTATGGGGATGAGGTAGGTAGTTGGATGAGCTATCTACAGATTGGCTGTGTACAGCTGCAACGATCGGTTAGCTGCTCTGACAGCTGATGCCTAAAGTTAAATATGATTAAATATTAAAGATATCCCGGACAGAGTCGAGCGGCTCCACTCAGAATAAATAGTCAACCAACAGTTTCCTCATATGACGTTAGAGGACTGATTTCAAACAATTATAAATTCTCCTGAATTTTTCACCCAGAATAATGATATTATGTTTCTGTACATTCACATCCCATCTGATGTGTGGACTCTGTGGAGGCAGTTAAAATCTATTTACAGTGAATATCTAGGCAGTTAAAATCTATGTACAGTGAATATCTAGGCAGTTAAAATCTATGTACAGTTGAAGGTTGTAGGTTGTAGGTTCATGCTCTACAACATCCGCAGAGTACGACCCTGCCTCACACAGGAAGCGGCGCAGGTCCTAATCCAGGCACTTGTCATCTCCCGTCTGGATTACTGCAACTCGCTGTTGGCTGGGCTCCCTGCCTGTGCCATTAAACCCCTACAACTCATCCAGAACGCCGCAGCCCGTCTGGTGTTCAACCTTCCCAAGTTCTCTCACGTCACCCCGCTCCTCCGCTCTCTCCACTGGCTTCCAGTTGAAGCTCGCATCCGCTACAAGACCATGGTGCTTGCCTACGGAGCTGTGAGGGGAACGGCACCGCAGTACCTCCAGGCTCTGATCAGGCCCTACACCCAAGCAAGGGCACTGCGTTCATCCACCTCTGGCCTGCTCGCCTCCCTACCATTGAGGAAGTACAGTTCCCGCTCAGCCCAGTCAAAACTGTTCGCTGCTCTGGCCCCCCAATGGTGGAACAAACTCCCTCACGACGCCAGGACAGCGGAGTCAATCACCACCTTCCGGAGACACCTGAAACCCCACCTCTTCAAGGAATACCTAGGATAGGATAAGTAATCCTTCTCACCACCCCCCCCTTAATGATTTAGATGCACTATTGTAAAGTGGCTGTTCCACTGGATGTCAGAAGGTGAATTCACCAATTTGTAAGTCGCTCTGGATAAGAGCGTCTGCTAAATGACTTAAATGTTAAAATGTTAATATCTATGTACAGTGAATATCTAGGCAGTTAATATCTATGTACAGTGAATATCTAGGCAGTTAAAATCTATTTACAGTGAATATCTAGGCAGTTAAAATCTATGTACAGTGAATATCTAGGCAGTTAATATCTATGTACAGTGTATATCTAGGCAGTTAATATCTATGTACAGTGAATATCTAGGCAGTTAAAATCTATGTACAGTGAATATCTAGGCAGTTAAAATCTATTTACAGTGAATATCTAGGCAGTTAATATCTATGTACAGTGAATATCTAGGCAGTTAAAATCTATGTACAGTTGAAGTCGGAACTTTACATGCACTTAGGTTGGAGTCATTAAAACTCGTTTTTCAACCACTCCACAAATTTCTTGTTAACAAACTATAGTTTTGGCAAGTCGGTTAGGACATCTACTTTGTGTATGACACAAGTAACTTGTCCAATAATTATTTACAGACAGATTATTTCACTTAGAATTCACTGTATCACAATTCCAGTGGGTCAGAAGCTAACATACATTAAGTTGACTGTGTCTTTAAACAGCTTGGAAAATTCCAGAAAATTATGTCATGGCTTTAGAAGCTTCTGATAGGCTAATTGACATAATGTGAGTCAATTGGAGGTGTACCTGTGGATGTATTTCAAGGCCTACCTTCAAACTCAGTGCCTCTTTGCTTGACATCATGGGAAAATCAAAATAAATCAGCCATGAACTCAGAAAAAAAATTATAGACCTCCATAAGTCTGGTTCATCCTTGGGAGCAATTACCAAACGCCTGAAGGTACCTTATTCATCTGTACAAACAATAGTACGTAAGTACAAACACCATGGGACGACGCAGCCATCATACCGCTCAGGAAGGAGACGCGTTCTGTCTCCTAGAGATGAACGCACTTTGGTGCGAAAAGCGCAAATCAATCCCAGAACAACAGCAAAGACCCAGTGAAAATGATGGAGGAAACAGGTGCAAAAGTATCTATAACCACAGTAAAATGAGTCCTATATCAACATAACCTGAAAGGCCGCTCAGCAAGGAAGAAGCCACTGCTCCAAAACCGCCATAATAAAAGCCAGACTACGGTTTGCAACTGCACATGGGGACAAAGATCGTACTTTTTGGAGAAATATTCTCTGGTCTGATGAAACAAAAATAGAACTGTTTGGCCATAATGACCATTGTTATGTTTGGAGGAAAAAGGGGGATGCTTGCAAGCCAAAGAACACCATCCCAAACATGAAGCACGGGGGTGGCAGCATCATGTTGTGGGTGGTGGGGGTGCTTTGCTGCAGGAGGGACTGGTGCACTTCACAAAATAGATGGCATTATGAGGAAGGGAAAATTTGGCGGATATATTGAAGCAACATCTCAAGACATCAGTCAGGAAGTTAAAGCTTGCTCGCAAATGGGTCTTCTAAATGGACAATGACCCCAAGCATACTTCCAAAGTTGTGGCAAAATGGCTTAAGGACAACAAAGTCAAGGTATTGGAGTGGACATCACAAAGCCCTGAACTCAATCCTATAGAACATTTGTGAGCAGAACTGAAAAAGCGTGTGCGAGCAAGGAGGCCGACAAACCTGACTCAGTTACAGCAGCTCTGTCAGGAGGAATGGGCCAAAATTCACCCAACCAATTGTGGGAAGCTTGTGGAAGGCTACCCAAAACGTTTGACCCAAGTTAAACAATTTAAAGGCAATGCTACCAAATACTAATTGAGTGTATGTAAACTTCTGACCCACTGGGAATGTGATGAAATAAATGAAAGCTGAAATAATTCTCTCTACTTTTATTCTGACATTTCACATTCTTAAAATCAAGTGGTGATCCTAACTGACCTAAAACAGGACATTTTTACTAGGATTAAATGTCAGGAATTGTGCAAAACTGAGTTTAAATGTTTTTGGCTAAGGTCTATGCAAACTTCTGACTTCAACTGTAGCTAATATCTATGTAGTTAATATTTATGTAGTTAATATCTATGTAGTTAATATCCATGTAGTTAATATCCATGTAGTTAATATCCATGTAGTTAATATCTATGTAGTTGATATCTATGTAGTTAATATCTATGTAGTTAATATCCATGTAGAGTTAATATCTATGTAGTTAATATCTACACTGAACAACAATATGAATGTAACATGCAAAGTCAGCTGAAATAAAAGATCCTAGAAATGTTCCAGCATATTATGTTATTTGTTTACATCCCTGTTAGTGAGCCAAGATAATCCATCCACCTGACAGGTGTGGCATATCAAGTAGCTGATTAAACAGCATGATCAGTACATAGGTGCACCTTGTGCCGGGGACAATAAAAGGCCACTTTAAAATGTGCAGTTTTGTCACACAACACAATGCCACAGTTGTCTCAAGTTTTAAAGCAGCGTGCAATTGACATGTTGACTGCAGGAATGTCTACCAGAGCTGTTATCAGAGAATATTATGTTAATTTCTCTACCATAAGCCGCCTCTAACTGTCACGCCCTGGTCTAAATATATTATATTTATTCATTTATTCGGTCAGGCCAGGATGTGACATGGGTTATTGTGGTGTGTTTTTGTCTTGGGGTTTTGTGGGATGTCTAGCGTTAGTCTATGGCTGCCTGAGGCGGTTCTCAATCAGAGTCAGGTGATTATCGTTGTCTCTGATTGGGAACCATATTTAAGCAGCCATATTCTTTGTGTGTTTCGTGGGTGATTGTCCTTAGTGTACTTGATCCTGTCTCTATGTTAGTTTACACTAGTATAGGCTGTTTCGGTTTTCGTTACGTTCTTTTTGTTTTGTAGTATTTGTATTGATTCGTGTTTTACGTTTTCATTAAACATGGATCGCAATCTACACGCTGCATTTTGGTCCGACTCTCCTTCACCGCATGAAAACCGTTACACTAACCTTGTTTTAAGAGAATTTGGCAGTAAGTCCAAACAACCGCAGACTACGTTTATGGCATTGTGTGGGTGAGCGTTTTGCTGATGTCAAAGTTGTGAACAGAGTGCCAAATGGTGGCGATGGTATTGTATGGGCAAGCATAAGCTACGTACAACAAACACAATTGCATTTTATCAATGACAATTTGAATGCACAGCGATACCGTGACCAGATCTTGAGGCCCAATGTCGTGTCATTTCATGATAATGCACAACCTCATGTTGTACGGATCTGTCCCAGTTCTTCCATGGCCTGCATACTCACCAGACCTGTCACCCATTGAGCATGTTTGGGATGCTCTGGATCTAAGTGTACGACAGCGTGTTCCAGTTCCTGTCAACATCCAGCAACTTCGCACAACCATTGAAGAGGAGTAGGACAACATTCCACAGGCCACAATCAACAGCCTGATCAACTCTATGTGAAGGAGATGTGTTGCGCTGCATGAGACAAATGGTGGTCACACCAGATACTGACTGGTTTTCTGATCCACGCCCCCTACTTAGTTTATTAAAGGTATCTGGGATCCACAGATGCTTATCTGTGTTCCCAGTCATGTGAAATCCATAGATTAGGGCCTAATGAATTTATTTTAATTGACTGATTTCCTTATATGAACTATAACTCGGGCGGCAGGGTAGCCTAGTGGTTAGAGTGTAGGGGAGGCAGGGTAGCCTAGTGGTTAGAGTGTAGGGGAGGCAGGGTAGCCTAGTGGTTAGAGTGTTGAGGCGGCAGGGTAGCATAATGGTTAGAGTGTAGAGGTGGCAGGGTAGCATAATGGTTAGAGTGTAGAGGCGGCAGGGTAGCCTAGTGGTTAGAGTGTAGGGGTGGGAGGGTAGCCTAGTGGTTAGAGTATAGAGGTGGCAGGGTAGCATAATGGTTAGAGTGTAGAGGTGGCAGGGTAGCCTAGTGGTTAGAGTGTAGGGGCGGCAGGGTAGCCTAGTGGTTAGAGTGTAGAGGCGGCAGGGTAGCCTAGTGGTTAGAGTGTAGAGGTGGCAGGGTAGCCTAGTGGTTAGAGTGTAGATGTGGCAGGTATTCTAGTGGTTAGAGTGTGGAAGGCGGCAGGTAGCCTAGTGGTTAGAGTGTAGATGTGGCAGGTATTCTAGTGGTTAGAGTGTGGAAGGCGGCAGGGTAGCCTAGTGGTTAGAGTGTAGATGTGGCAGGTATTCTAGTGGTTAGAGTGTGGAAGGCGGCAGGGTAGCCTAGTGGTTAGAGTGTAGAGGCGGCAGGGTAGCCTAGTGGTTAGAGCGTTGGACTAGTAACCGCAAGTTCAATCCCCCGAGCAAACAAGGTACAAATCTGTCGTTCTGCCCCTGAACAAGGCAGTTAACCCACTGTTCCTAGGCCGTCATTGAAAATAAGAATTTGTTCTTAACTGACTTGCCTGGTTAAATAAAATAAAAAAACTCAGTAGAATCTTGATAATTGTTGAGTTTATATTTTTGTTCAGTATATGTAGTTGTTTTCTATGTACAGTTAATAATATATATATATATCCTCTTAAGGATCGGAGCCTTTTTTTCAATTTGCCCCTAAAATGACATACCCAAATCTAACTGCCTGTAGCTCAGGACCTGAAGCAAGGATATGCATATTGTTGATACCATTTGAAAAGAAACACTTTGAAGTTTGTGGAAATCTGAAACTAATGTAGGAGAATATAACATTATATCTGTTAAAAGATAATACAGACTAAAAAAAACATGCATTTTTTAATAAATGTTTTGCTTCCAGTTTTGGCTGATTCAGTGAAGAAGTACATTCCTGCACTATAGTTTGACTGATTCAGTGAAGAAGTACATTCCTACACTATAGTTTGACTGATTCAGTGAAGCATTACATTACCACACTATAGTTTGACTGATTCAGTGAAGCATTACATTCCTACACTATAGTTTGACTGATTCAGTGAATCATGACTGTTATGGATACAGTTATCCTGTGTGTGTGTGTATCCTGTGTGTGTGTTTCTTTTCTCTCCTTCTCCCCTCACAGGTGAAAATCATCACTCCCCAATCAGTCAACAATCAGAAGACACACCTCCTCCTATTTCCTGACCTATCACAGTTCCTTCCCCATGGTTTAAAAACCCCATTTGTTTGTTCTAGAGCCCAGCTCAGCTCAGCTCAATCTCTCTGTAAATGCCATGTCTGTAGGTCTCTGTGTTTCACTCTCGCTTTGTGTCGTAACCACTCTTTTGTTTAAGCACCTCATAGCACTTTGTCATCACCTGTGAGTATTGTTTTTGGTTATGGTGTTTGTTTGCTGGTGGAAAAGGGGGAAACCAAGACAAGTCGCCCATGGGCATACACTACCCGTAGGTGAACTTTGTGTCAGGACCCGGTTACGAATCTGGGTCTCCGGAGTGAGAAACAGTCACTTAACCAACTGAGCCACGAATAGTCAGCAGAACCCAGAAGATGAGGCAGACACAGCAGTACTTAAGACGGTGTATTTAATAAAGTAAAAAGGAGAAGTCCTTCAATACAAAAAATGGCAAATCCAAAAGGTGGTAGGAATAGCACAAAAAAGCCTCAAGAGATACTCAAAAACAAAAACAGAATTCCGCAAGAGCATCCACCGGAATCGACAAGAATACACAGAACACTAGGGCTGGGTGCTAACATACAAACACAGAGCACAGAACTGAGGGAAACTAAGGGTTTAAATACAATCAGGGGAAAACGATGCACAGGTGCAAATAATAATGGGGAACAAGGGAAAAAACATAAGGTCAAAAAGCACAATGGGGGCATCTAGTGACCAAAACCCGGAACAACCCTGGCCAAATCCTGACAGAATCCCCCCTAGGAACGGCTCCTGACGTTCCTACCAGCTCTCTCAGGGTGGAGGGCCCTGAACTGACGAATGAGGTCAGGGTCCAGGATGTCTTTGGCAGGAACCCAGGAGCGCTCCTCGGGACCGTAGCCTTCCCAGTCCACCAGATACTGCCAGGACCGCTGCACCCGGCGGGAATCCAGTATCCGATGGACGGTATAAGCCGGCTGGCCTCCAATGACACGAGGCGGGGGGAGGTCTGTCTGCCGGGACAAGGGGAGAAAAAACAACAGGTTTTAACAATGAAATGTGAAATGTGGGATTAATCTTAAGGGATCTGGGTAAGTGTAGGCGATAAGAAACTGGGTTAACTCTCCTGGCAACCTTGAAGGGACCGATGTATTTTTGGGACAGCTTGCGAGACTCCACCCGTAGAGGTAAGTCTCTAGTGGAGAGCCAGACTCTCTGGCCGGGGCGCAGGGTAGGCCCGGGACGGCGACGTCTGTTGGCTTGTTGTTGGTACCTCTGTGAGGAACGCATAAGATTAAGACGGGTCTTCCTCCACATAAACCGACAGCGTCTGACGAACTTCAAGGCTGAAGGCACTCTGACTTCTGCCTCCTGGTCCGGGAACAATGGAGGAGCATAGCCAAACTGACACTCGTGCGGGGACATACCAGTGGAGGAGGAGCGCAAGGTGTTGTGCGCGTATTCGGCCCAAACAATAAAGGATGACCATGTGGACGGGTTGTCACGAGTCATACATCGGAGGGTGGTTTCCAGCTCTTGATTCATCCTCTCTGTTTGGCCGTTGGACTCCGGATGGTACCCTGAAGATAGACTGGCAGAAGCCCCCATGAGTTGGCAGAAGGCCTTCCAAAACCTTGAGGCGAACTGGGGACCTCTGTCAGAAACCATATCTTGAGGAATGCCGAAGACTCGGAACACATGATTAATTACCAACTCAGCCGTTTCCTTGGCAGAAGGTAACTTAGTCAGAGGGACGAACCTGGCCGCCTTTGAAAACCTGTCGATTATGACTAGGATAGTAGTATTGCCATGGGATGGAGGAAGTCCAGTAATAAAGTCCAATGAGATATGGGACCAGGGTCTGTGGGGAACAGGTAAAGGGTGAAGGAGTCCTTGAGGGCGGAGGTGAGAAGATTTGCCCTGGCAGCACACGGGACAGGCATTGACGAAAGTGGCAACGTCTTCTCTTATGGTAGGCCACCAGAACTTACGCTGGATGAACTCCAAGGGGCGACCTACGCCCGGATGACAGGTGAGGCGAGAGGAGTGCCCCCACAGAAGGACCTGAGTCCTCACTGCCTTGGGGACAAACAACCGATTGGCAGGACCTCCTTTCGGGTCCGGTTCGCTAGCTTGAGCATGTCTCACGGTATCCTCAACTTGCCACGAGATCGGAGCCACAATCTTAGCAGCAGGAAGGACAGGCATGTCCGTGTCATCTCGAATGGCAGGAGCGTAGACTCGGGACAGGGCATCCGGTTTGAGATTCTTCGACCCGGGCCGATAGGTGAGGATAAACTGGAATCGATTGAAGAAAAGAGACCATCTAGCTTGTCTAGAGTTCAACCGCTTCGCCTGCTGGATATACTCCAGATTTTTGTGGTCCGTAAGCACTTGAAACGGGTGAGAAGCCCCCTCGAGCCAGTGTCTCCATTCCTTCAATGCCATCTTAACCGCTAGGAGTTCACGATCCCCCACATCGTAGTTCCTCTCAGTCGGGGTAAGCCGGTGTGAGAAGAAAGCGCACGGATGAAGCTTCTTGTCTTCACCCCTCTGAGACAGGACAGCTCCAACACCAACCTCTGATGCATCTACCTCCACCACAAATGGTTCATCCGTAGTCGGTAGTATCAGGATGGGAGCAGAGAGAACGCGCTGCTTGAGTCCTTGGAAGGCCGTCTCAGCTTCTCTTCCCCACAAAAACCTTGCATTGCCACCCTTGGTTAAAGCTGAGAGAGGGGCTGCCACCAAGCTGAAGTTCTTGATGAACTTGCGGTAAAAGTTTGTGAAGCCCAGGAAACGCTGAACTTCCTTAACGGATTTGGGGGTGGGCCAATCCGCTACCGCCCCTACCTTCCTGGGGTCCATTTGGACTCGACCGGGTTCCACTACAAATCCCAGGAATTGTACTCGGGATGAATGGAATTCACATTTTTCCGGCTTAACGTACAGATGGCTGTCCAGGAGGCGTTTGAGTACTTGTCTGACATGCTTAGTGTGTTCTTGAAGGGAGCTCGAAAAGATGAGGATGTCATCCAAGTAAACGAACACAAATATGTTAAGCATATCCCTAAGCACATCGTTTATGAGCGCTTGGAACACCGCTGGGGCGTTGGTCAGGCCGAAGGGCATCACCAAGTATTCACAGTGACCAGTAGGCGTGTTGAAAGCGGTCTTCCACTCGTCACCAGGTCTGATCCGCACAAGATGGTATGCGTTCCGCAGGTCAAGCTTAGTGAAAACAACTGCTTCCTGGAGCAGCTCGAAGGCTGTGGCCATAAGGGGTAGCGGGTAACGGTTACGGACGGTTATGGCATTGAGTCCCCGGTAGTCGATGCAAGGACGTAATCCACCGTCTTTCTTGGCCACAAAGAAAAACCCTGCTCCCGCCGGGGAGGTGGATGGACGCATGAGGCCTGCTTCCAGAGCGTCCTTGATGTAGGTATCCATAGCAGCTCGTTCGGGTGGAGATAGGGAAAAGATCCGACCCCTGGGGGGGCAAGTGCCCGGAAACAGGTCGATGGGGCAATCGTAAGGTCTATGGGGTGGTAGCATGGTGGCCCTCTGTTTGCTAAACACCAGTTTGAGGTCATGGTAACACTCGGGAACTCGGGTCAGGTCGATGGATTCTAAAGACTCGGGAGTAGAACTCGGGGAATTCTGGAAAATACAAGTAGCTTGGCACGTAGGACCCCACTGCTTGATAGTGCCCACAGACCAGTCGATGTGAGGGTTATGGCTGTGAAGCCAGGGGTATCCAAGGACGAGAGGGAACTCGGAACAGGAGATCAAATGAAAGTTCATCAATTCCTGTTGTTGTGAAACTGAAAGTCGCAAGGAGGTAGTGACATGAGTGACAAGTCCAGATCCCAAAGGGCTTCCATCCAATGTAGTGACCCTCATGGGTTCACTTAGAGGTTCAGAGGGAACGCCATTCTCCTTCGCCCAGACACCATCCATGAAGTTACCTGCGGCTCCAGAGTCTACCAAGGCTTGAAGGTGAAGCTTGTGGTTGTCCCAGGAGAGGGTGACTGGAATGAGCAGACGGGAGTTGGACGGATGGGAGGAGGTTATGTTTCCCGTTACAGTTCCCCCGGTCTGTACGGGACAGAGCGTTTCCCTGGAGCCCGGGACACGTGGAACGGAAATGGCCCGGTTTGCCGCAATATAGACAGCGTCGCTCCTCATCCGGCGGTCTCTCTCAGCCTGGGAGATGCGTCCAATCTGCATGGGTTCCGATGGAGCCAGCGAGGATAAAGGTGGGGACTCGGAGCTGGGACTGATAGGGGCTAGAGGTCTACGGTTGAGTTCTCTCTCTCTCAGACGCTGGTCAATGCGTGAGGCCAACTTGATCAGGGACTCGAGATTGTCCAGTGGTTCCCGAGTGGCCAGTTCATCTTGGATAATGTCGGAAAGGCCTTTCAGAAAGCACACCGTGAGCGCCTCGTTGTTCCAGCCACTTGCTGCTGCCACCATGCGGAACTGGATGGCATAGTCCGTCACGCTGCGCCAACCTTGGTGGAGAGTCAGGAGCTGTTTGGCTGAGTCAGAACCACTGCTTGGGCCTTGAAACACTCGTTTGAATTCCTCAGCAAAGGCAGAGTAGCTGGCACAGCAGGAACTATGGGCATCCCACACAGCAGTAGCCCAGGCCAGGGCTTTTTCCGACAGCAGGGTGATGATATAAGCGATCTTAGACCGGTCGGTGGGAAACGACGAGGGTTGTAGCTCAAAGGAGAGAGAACATTGGGTGAGAAACCCTTTACAAGCACTTGGATCACCTGAGAAGCGTTGGGGAGGTGGAAGACGAGGTTCAGCCAGGGGGTTAACTGCCATGGGTACGTGAATCTGAGGTACTGGGACGGGAACTGTTGCCGGGGTAAGACGATCAGATATTTGCTTTATGGAAGTCAGCATCTCCGACAGAAGATGAGAATGTCTAGCCATTAAGGCCTCTTGCTGAACCAGGGCGGCTTTGTGGCGTTGGACAGTCTCCTGGTGGTGGGAGAGCATGGCAAAAAGGTCCTGGGAACTGGCTGCCTCGGGGTTCATTTTTGGCTCTGTGTTTCTGTCAGGACCCGGTTACGAACCTGGGTCTCCGGAGTGAGAAACAGTCACTTAACCAACTGAGCCACGAATAGTCAGCAGAACCCAGAAGATGAGGCAGACACAGCAGTACTTAAGACGGTGTATTTAATAAAGTAAAAAGGAGAAGTCCTTCAATCCAAAAAAAGGCAAATCCAAAAGGTGGTAGGAATAGCACAAAAAAGCCTCAAGAGATACTCAAAAACAAAAACAGAATTCCACAAGAGCATCCACCGGAATCGACAAGAATACACAGAACACTAGGGCTGGGTGCTAACATACAAACACAGAGCACAGAACTGAGGGAAACTAAGGGTTTAAATACAACCCTGGCCAAATCCTGACACTTTGTTAAATACGCTAGTTAGAACTGGGCGGACCACCCACTGTATTTTTGGTTAGTTAGTTAGCTGTTGTTAAAGTAGGCTAGTCTAGCTTAGGGGTGTTTTTGAATACTTATTGTTTCTTTCCTTGGGTCCAGCTCAGCCCCTTTTCCTGCTCCCCCCCATTACCGTGTGTTTATAAATAAACCTAGAGTTTGACGGTAGATTTCAGTTGTCGTGCTTATTTCGTTCACACTTTTCCTTTGTCACAATAATAATTTGCATGAGTTATGTTATGAGTCTCATTACCATCCCCCCTAGACTGTCGGGCCAAAAAGGGATTCGTAACATAAGTGGGGGCTCATCCGGGATCTGTCATAACTGACACCCATGCCGCTCATGTAGATTGTTGTAGTGGTATAGTTCAGTGTTGAGCGTCATAGCTGAAGTAGCATTAGTGTTTGCTATTTCCTTTGGCACTTGTGAAGTAGTGTAAAAATGACTACTTTTGATTTGAAATCTTTTTTGGATAACCCTTCGTGGGAGGTTTTTGACAAATGTCGTAGAGTTGATTTAATGACCTTGGCTGACCATTATTCAGTATCGATTCCGCAGAGTTTAGTTAAGGCGGAGGTGAAACGGATAGTATTAAATGTATTGTTGGAAGAGCAGGTGCTTGTGTTACCGCTGCCTGAGCCTACTACCCCTGTAGCGGATGTTGCTGCTCCTGTAAGACCATTGGTGTCTGATAATGAGGGAGAGGCTAAAACACCAGCCACATTGTCCCGTTTTGATCCACTCTCCCCACTGTCAAATGGTGATGCCAGGAGGGATGTCTGTTTAGCACAGTTCCAACTGGAGGTGGAAGAGAGAGCCCAAATTAGGCGAGAGACTCTCCAGTTGGAGATGTGTAAAATAGAGGCAGAAAAAGAACGAGAACAACGGCATTTGGAGATGTGTAAAATTGAGGCAGACAGAGAACAAAGGCAGTTGGAGTTCAAAATGCGCCAGATGGAACTTGAGGCAGAGACAGCAAGGCTAGCCTCCGGTCCTACTGTGCCTGTTTGTGAGCCGTCCTCACCTGCTGTGTCCTCAAACATGTTTGACATTAGTAGGCAGATTGCCTTAGTACCTTTGTTCAGAGAGTCAGAGGTTGACTCCTATTTTTGTGTATTTGAGCGTATAGCCATAGCATTGAAATGGCCTGAAGAGGTTTGGTGCCTATTACTTCAGTGTAAATTAACTGGTAAAGCCCAAGAGGTTTTGTCAGCGCTACCTCTGGAGGACAGTTTGAATAATGAAGTGGTCAAAGCTACTGTTCTTCGTGCCTATGAGCTTGTGCCTGAGGCATACTGACAGAGATTTAGGTCTCATAGAAAGTCTTCTAGTAAGACTTATGTGGAATTTGCTAGAGACAAGGGAAATCTGTTTGATAAATGGCATGCTGCTAGTAAGGTAACTGATTTCAACTCTCTCCGGGAGTTAATCTTGTTGGAAGAGTTTAAAAATTGCTTACCCGAACGCATTGTAGTTTACCTAAACGAACAGAAAGTATCCTCCCTGGCAGAAGCGTCTGTGTTGGCAGACGAGTTTGTGTTGACGCACAAGAGTGTGTTTTCGGCTCAAACTGAGAGTAGAGCCACTGAGTTTCCTACCTTTAGTCCTAGTCGGCCAGCAGTAGTATGTCAAGCACGCCAGAAGAATGAGCGTCCATGTTTCTATTGTCATAAAGTAGGACATATGATTAATGATTGCTTCCTGCTTAAACGCAAACAAGGGATGCCTCTTCATGTCAAGCCACCAACAGGTGTTGCTCTAATTCGTACGGTTGTGAGGTCTGCAACAAAACAGGTGCCTCAGGGTAACTGTAGTTTGAAAGTCTCAGTCCCCGACCGCAGTTATGAACCATTCATTTTCGAGGGGTTTGTGTCCCTAACGAATGACGAAGCGTCTCAACGACCGGTTAAAATCCTTAGAGATACTGGTGCGGCGCAGTCGTTTATATTGTCTGATGTGTTGCCCTTGTCTGACGATACATACTGTGGTTCCAGTGTGTTAGTGTAGGGTATTGAAATGGGTTTTGTCCCAATGCCATTGCACTTTGTGAAAGTACACTGAGTTAATCAGTGGAATATTCAGAGTGGGGGTACGTCCTATGTTGCCAGTGAAAGGTGTGACCTCTATAATGGGTAACGATATTGCCGGAGGAAAGGTAGTACCCGTATTGGAAGTATTGGATAAAAGTGACCACTCTCTCTCGAATGAGCTGGCACAGAATTATCCACGTGTTCCCCGCTTGTGCTGTCACTCGTGCTCAGGCACGACAAGAGGGTGATGAGATAGATTTGTCGAACACTGTTCTGTTCAAAGAGGTTGATCAAGAGGTTGGATTGTGTGATACCTCTGAGAAGCATGGACAGGTGCGCCCTGTTGATGCCAAGGTCTTGGCTATAACTGCATTCCCTGCACCTACCACCAGACGAGAGCTACGCCGCTTTTTAGGGATGGTTGGCTACTACCGTAGCTTCTGTAAAAATTTCTCTGCGGTAGTTGCTCCATTGACCGATTTGCTTAGTCCGGCTAGATCATTTGTGTGGTCCCCTGATTGTAAGAGAGCTTTTGAATCAGCGAAAGCACTCTTATGTAGTACACCTGTACTTGCTGCTCCTGATTTTGAACAACCGTTCAAACTTGAGGTAGATGCTAGTGCCAGAGGTGCTGGTGCTGTTCTACTGCAGCAGGACAAGAGTGGAGTGGATCATCCCGTTTGTTATTTTTCACGTAAATTTAATAAATGTCAAACAAACTATGCAACAATAGAACAAGAAGCTCTTGCTTTGTTGTTGGCTCTGCAATACTTTGAAGTATATATTGGTTCCAGTGCCCTACCCGTGATTGTATATACTGACCATAACCTCTTAGTTTTTCTCCACCGAATGTACAACCAGAACCAGCGCCTTATGCGTTGGGCGCTGATTGTACAAAATTATAATTTGGAGATCCACCACAAAAAGGGTTCTGATAATGTGTTGGCAGATGCTTTGTCTCGTGTGTGAAAATGATTTCTGTATGTTTTGCAAGGTTGTTGTTTTGTTGGGAGTATTCATTGAAATACTGTAGTCGCAACCCCTAGGGTTGCTCTTTTAAGGGTGGGAGTGTTACGGATACAGTTATCCTGTGTGTGTGTGAATCCTGTGTGTGTGTTTCTTTTCTCTCCTTCTCCCCTCACAGGTGAAAATCATCACTCCCCAATCAGTCAACAATCAATCATCAATCAGAAGACACACCTCCTCCTATTTCCTGACCTATCACAGTTCCTTCCCCATGGTTTAAAAACCCCATTTGTTTGTTCTAGAGCCCAGCTCAGCTCAGCTCAGCTCAGCTCAATCTCTCTGTAAATGCCATGTCTGTAGGTCTCTGTGTTTCACTCTCGCTTTGTGTCGTAACCTCTCTTTTGTTTAAGCACCTCATAGCACTTTGTCATCACCTGTGAGTATTGTTTTTGGTTATGGTGTTTGTGTTTGATTGCTGGTGGAAAAGGGGGAAACCAAGACAAGTCGCCCATGGGCATACACTACCCGTAGGTGAACTTTGTTAAATACACTAGTTAGAACTGGGCGGACCACCCACTGTATTTTTGGTTAGTTAGTTAGCTGTTGTTAAAGTAGGCTAGTCTAGCTTAGGGGTGTTTTTGAATACTTATTGTTTCTTTCCTTGGGTCCAGCTCAGCCCCTTTTCCTGCTCCCCCCCATTACCGTGTGTTTATAAATAAACCTAGAGTTTGACGGTAGATTTCAGTTGTCGTGCTTATTTCGTTCACACTTTTCCTTTGTCACAATAATAATTTGCATGAGTTATGTTACGAGTCTCATTACCATCCCCCCTAGACTGTCAGGCCAAAAAGGGATTCGTAACAATGACATTACCACACTATAGTTTGACTGATTCAGTGAAGAAGTACGTTACCACACTATAGTTTGACTGATTCAGTGAAGCATTACATTACCACACTATAGTTTGACTGATTCAGTGAAGCATGACATTACCACACTATAGTTTGACTGATTCAGTGAATCATGACATTACCACACTATAGTTTGACTGATTCAGTGAAGAAGTACATTCCTACACTATAGTTTGACTGATTCACTGAAGAAGTACATTACCACACTATAGTTTGACTGATTCAGTGAAGAAGTACATTACCACACTATAGTTTGACTGATTCAGTGAATCATGACATTACCACATTATAGTTTGACTGATTCAGTGAAGAAGTACATTCCTACACTATAGTTTGACTGATTCAGTGAATCATGACATTACCACACTATAGTTTGACTGATTCAGTGAAGCATTACATTACCACACTATAGTTTGACTGATTCAGTGAAGAAGTACATTACCACACTATAGTTTGACTGATTCAGTGAAGCATTACATTACCACACTATAGTTTGTATCAGGTCTGCCAGGAGTTTGCCCAAATGTGTAACATTAGTTAATTGATACATTTAAGTACATAACTATAGAGAATGTACAAAAATGATATGGTAATATATTTTTTTAGTTTACACTGTCACGCCCTGGTCAAAATATATTGTGTTTGTCTGCATTTATTTGGTCAGGCCGGGGTGTGACATGGGAAAATTGTTGTGTGTTTTGTCTTGGGGTTTTGTTAGGTATTGAGTGTGTGGCTTAGTGGGGGTATCTAGCATAGTCTATGGCTGTCTGGAGTGGTTCTCAATTAGAGGCAGGTGTTTATCGTTGTCTCTGATTGGGAACCATATTTAGGCAGCCATATTCTTTGAGTGTTTCGTGGGTGATTGTTCCTGTCTCTGTGTTTGTGTTCACCAGATAGGCTATATAGGTTTTCACGGTCATGCATTGTTTTTGTTAGTTATTTCATGTCAAGTCCATTTATTAAAGAACATGAATAACCACCACGCTGCATTTTGGTCCGCTTCTCTTCCACCAGACGAAAACCATAACATACACACTCTCAGGAAGGTCATACATGATGGATGATTAGCTTCCCTACAGAAAAAACACAAACCTTCATATATCTAGATGGCCGGTGGGATGGTTATGGGGTAAGAGTTCAAACCGTAAAACCCAGTTCCTACATTTAAATATAAAATTGATTTTATCAAAGAAAACTACGCTACATTTTTATGTAGTTAATACCCAATACAACATAAAATGTAAATTCACAAATGCTTCGTAACAGGTCACAGTCGGCGACCTCACCCCTGGCCCTCTTCCCCCAGCAGCAGGGAATAGGGTCTCCGCTGGGGACTGGCTACCAGGTGAAAGGCTGCACCTTCTGGATCAAAAAGCTGTACTCTGACATCCCCATAGACTTATATAGGGTGCAGGGGGTTATTCTGCTCTAAAAATGGCCACCGTCGCCCCCTGGCGACAACGCTTATCTCCTACACAAATCGACAGATAGCAAACAAACATGTTTTGATACAAAATGTTAACAAAAAAGTTAATTAAGCTAGAAAGTCACAATTTCCTAGTCCGTGTACCAGTCTTTTTTTTTTTTTTGCTATAATTCCCCAACTTCACTCCTAAACTTAAATCACTAGATGGCATTTGTGATGTAGGTGAAATTAAATGTTATTTTTCGCATACTGTTAAATACTTAGCAGACAACCCTCTCCCACACGTTAGGGATGCTGGATATGGTCCAAACATCTAATAGCGTTAAAGTTTTTAACCAAATATTGCGATTTTTTTAAATGCTACGTGTGTAAAGTAAAACGCAAAATTTGCAAAATTCAACATGTGCTAAACAAACGCCTGCAAGCGGCTCTGCACATGTCAAGATCACGCCCACAGCTGCTAAATATACACCGACACACGCTAACTTAACGCGGTCCTTAAATATACTCATTTTACTTGCCAATTTACCCTCCTTTCAACCAGATTTCACAGTTTGAAGAGACTTCCTTTTCCAATGCAAGCAGAGTTCGAACCTTTACAAGGTGACTGTTTTGTCTTAGACATGTGTCGTTACTGAATCGTAAAGTTCATCAGCTAGTTTACAGTGGAAGGATCTGTTTCTCATCACTGGCTATAGAAATTCACCTAACATGAATCTGGCACCAGGATCAGCATTGTTTAGCATAAACTTAATCAGATATTTTGTGAGCTGATTTAGCAAACGTCGGACCCCGGCCATATTGTATATTGGTCATACTGCTTGACGCAGTGAACCACACCGTCTTGTGTTTTATTAAAAGTTTTGTGTTTTTTTTGTGTGTTTTATTAAAAGTCCTGCTGGGAGAAAAACAACAACATGTAAACTATAACAGCCACGGAAACACATTGGACTGTGTTAACATACTATCAAGGTAAATTAATTTACATACTAACAAGATTGTTGCTTGCATACAGGACCAGGCATACACAGATTAGATAACGGAGACGCTCAACTGTGTTAACATACTATCAAGGTAACGGAGACGCTCAACATCCTGGTAGTTCTTTTTTTAAATATTGTCTTTTTATTTTGCTTTGTCATTGACAAGCTACCTAAATGTGACTTATCGGCTCGTACTGAAGCAGGACATGTTTTTTTGTTGTTGCGTTTTTAGCCCAAAGCCTTGTATTCAAGCAAAAACAATTTAAGGTAGGCGACTTCTTCAGCCTGACTGGCTTTCATTTCAACACTAGTGCAGAATGGTTAATTATCACTTATCCACCGCTATGGAACGTTCACTGTCGTCATGGTAATGAACTCCAGTGTGGATTTGACCTTGTGTTTTAGGGTATTGTCCTGCTGAAAGGTGAATTCATCTCCCCGTGTCTGGTGGAATGCAGACTGAACTAGGTTTTCCTCTAGGATTTTGTCTGTGCTTTAATTCATGAGGCAAAATGGTGGTCACCAGATAGGCTGGTTTTCTGACCCTACCTTTTTCTTCTTCTCATTTACAACTGTGACCTGGCCAAGATAAAGCAAAGCAGTGCGACAAAAACAACAACACAGAGTTACACATAAACAACCGTTCAGTCAATAACACAATAGAAAAATATATATACAGTGTGTGCAAATGAAGTAAGGAGGTAAGGCAATAAATAGGCCAATAGTGGCGAAATAATTACAATTTAGCAATTAACACTGGAGTGATAGATGTGCAGATGAGGACGTGCAAGTAGAAATGCTGGTGTGCAAAAGAGCAGAAAAACAAAAACAAGTATGGGGTTGAGGTAGGTAGTTGGATGAGCTATCTACAGCGTTTTCTCAGTATAAATTTTCCTGGTTACAGTTCATATGAATTCATTAGGTCCTAATCTATGGATTTCACATGACAGGGAATACAGAGATGTATCTGTTGGTCACAGATACCTTTCAAAAAATGTAGGGGCTTGGATCAGAAAACCACTTTCAGAATCTGGTGTGACCACCATTTGCCTCATGCAGCAAAGTAAATTGCTCAAATGTGCTTAAGTATCAAAAGTAAAAGTATAAACCATTTCAAATTCCTTACATTAAGCAAACCAGGCGGCATCTTTTAAAAACATTTTTTACATTTATTTACCGATAGCCAGGGGCATTGTCACGGCTTTCGTTGTGGGAAGGAGGAGCGGACCAAAATGCAGCGTAGTTTTGTTTCATTTTATTAAATACGGAAACTATACACGATAAACTAACAAAATAACAAACCTACGAAAACCAAAAACAGCCCCATATGGTGCAAAACACAGAGACGGAACAATCACCCACAAACACTCAGTGAAACCCAGGCTACCTAAATATGGTTCCCAATCAGAGACAATGACTAACACCTGCCCCTGATTGAGAACCATATCAGGCCAAACACAGAAATAGACAAACAAGACATCCAACATAGAATGCCCACTCAGATCACACCCACACCAATCAAAACATAGAAACATACAAAGTAAACTATGGCCAGGGCGTGACAGTACCCCCCCCTCCCAAGGTGCGGACTCCGACCGCAAAACCTGAACCTATCGGGGAGGGTCTGGGTGGGCATCTGTCCGCGGTGGCGGTTCTGGTGCTGGACGTGGCCCCCACTTCACCGCAGTCTTCCCCCACCTTGTCCGCTTCCGTGACCTCCCAGCCACGGGAACCCTACTTAACAACACGGGACAGAGGGGCAGCTCGGGACAGAGGGGCTCTTCAGACTCCGGCAGCAGTGCCGGACAGGCGGGAGACTCCGGCAGCGCAGGAGAGGAGAAAGGCTCTGGCAGATCCTGGCTGACTGGCAGATCTGGAAGAGTCTGGCTGACTGGCAGATCTGGAAGAGTCTGGCTGACTGGCGGATCTGGAAGAGTCTGGCTGACTGGCGGATCTGGGAGAGTCTGGCTGACTGGCGGATCTGGAAGAGTCTGGTTGACTGGCGGATCTGGAAGAGTCTGGCTGACTGGCGGATCTGGAAGAGTCTGGTTGACTGGCGGATCTGGAAGAGTCTGGTTGACTGGCGGATCTGGAAGAGTCTGGCTGACTGGCGGATCTGGAAGAGTCTGGCTGACTGGCAGATCTGGAAGATTCTGGCTGACTGGTAGATCTGGAAGAGTCTGACTGACTGGCAGATCTGGAAGAGTCTGGCTGACTGGAAGATCTGGAAGAGTCTGGCTGACTGGCAGATCTGGAAGAGTCTGGTTGACTGGCAGATCTGGATGAGTCTGGCTGACTGGTAGATCTAGAAGAGTCTGGTTGACTGGCAGATCTGGAAGAGTCTGGCTGACTGGAAGATCTGGAAGAGTCTGGCTGACTGGCGGATCTGGAAGAGTCTGGCTGACTGGCAGATCTGGAAGATTCTGGCTGACTGGCAGATCTGGAAGAGTCTGGTTGACTGGCAGATCTGGAAGAGTCTGGCTGACTGGTAGATCTAGAAGAGTCTGGCTGACTGGCAGATCTGAGGAGTTTGTCTGACTGGCGGATCTGGAAGAGTCTGGCTGACTGGTGGATCTGGAAGAGTCTGGCTGACTGGCGGATCTGGAAGAGTCTGGCTGACTGGCAGCTCTGGCTGCTCCATGCAGACTGGCAGCTGTGGCAGCTCCTTGCAGACTGGCAGCTCCTTGCAGACTGGCAGCTCCTTGCAGACTGACAGCTCCTTGCAGACTGACAGCTCCTTGCAGACTGGCAGCTCCTTACAGACTGGCAGCTCCTTGCAGACTGGCAGCTCCATGCAGACTGGCAGCTCCGGCTGCTCCATGCAGACTGGTAGCTCTGGCTGTTCCATGAAGACTGACAGCTCTGGCTGCTCCATGCAGACTGACAGCTCTGGCTGCTCCATGCAGGGTGGCAGCTCTGGCTGCGCTAAACAGGCAGGAGACTCCGGCAACGCTGTAGAGGCGGAAGGCTCTGGCAGCGCTAAACAGGCGGGAGACTCCAGCAGCGCAGGAGAGGAGGAAGGCTCTGACTGCGCTGAACAGGCGGGAGACTCCGGCAGCGCAGGAAAGGAGAAAGGCTCGGGCAGTGCTGAACAAGCGGGAGACTCCGGCAGTGCAGGAGAGGAGGAAGGCTCCGGCAGCGCTGGAGAGGCGAGGCACACTGTAGACCTGATGCGTGGTGCTGGCACTGGTGGTACTGGGCCGAGGACACACACAGGAAGCCTGGTGCGGGGAGATGCCATCAAAGGGCTGGTGTGTGGAGGTGGCACAGGATGGGCTAGACCGTGAAGGCGTACTGGAGATCTTGAGAGCAATGCTGGCACAGGACATGCAAGGCTAGGGAGGTGCACAGGAGGCCTGGTGCGTGAGGCTGGCACCACCTTCACCAGCCGACTTGCACGCACCTCAGGACGAGTATGGAGCGCTGACCCAGGTGTCATCAAATCCCCGACATGCTCCGTCGGGCGAATTCCATATTTCCATATTTAAAGCACCAACAAAGCAACTCCCTCATTACTCTCTCCTCCAATTTCCCCATTAACCCCATTAACTCCTTCACAGTCTCTGTTTCGCTCACCTCCAACACCGGCTCTGGTTCTGGTCTCCTCCTTGGCTCCTCACGATAAACAGGGAGAGTGGGCTCAGATCCGACTCCTGACTCTGCCACACTCTCCCTGAGGCCCCCCCAAGAAATGTTTGGGGCTGACTCTCGGGCTTCCATCCGCTTCGCCGTGCTGCGTCCTCATACCGGCGCCTCTCCTCTTTGTCCGCCTCCAGTTCTTCCTTGGGACGGCAATATTCTCCAGGCTGAGCCCAGGGTCCTTCTCCGTCTAATTCGTCCTCCCATGTCCATTCCTTCTTTTGTTGCTCCTGCTGTTGCTTTTGCCTGTTACCACGCCGCTTGGTCCTGTTGTGGTGGGTGATTCTGTCACGGCTTTCGTTGTGGGAAGGAGGAGCGGACCAAAATGCAGCGTAGTTTTGATTCATTTTATTAAATACGGAAACTATACATGATAAACGAATAAAAAAACAAACCTACGAAAACCGAAAACAGCCCTATTTAAAAAAAAAAAAATTTATACAAAATAATTTATTACCTTCAATACCATTCATTCTTTACAACTCATAATTTTCATACATACTCCAATAATGGTATTTTAATTTAACTATACAACAACCCCAAACAAAACCTCAGGGGAGCATCTTCCCTCCCCGTCAACCTTCAAACTACCTTTCCCTATCTCCCCGTCCCTAATCTATCCCCTTACAAATCTAAATAACACCCAGCCCTAAACCCCCCTTCCACCTCTCCCGAGCAGCATGCTGCCCCCACTTCCTCTCCTCCCTCTTCATCCTCCCCCTCAAATCTCCTTCCACCCTCCTCACTATCCCTTCCACCCCCCAATCTCTCCCTGTCTTCACCATGTTCTGCCTGGCTTCCCACAGCCCCCTTTTAAAGAGACTAATGAAAAGCCAGAGCAGAAACCTGTCCCTATCCGTCCCTCTCGCTCTCCCTACACCTCTCGCTAACCTGGCTCACGTCAATACAAAATCCCCCCTTACCAAACCTAACAACACCCGTGCCCTAGCCCATACTACTCCGGCAAAGGCACAGTCCCAAAAGACATGGCGCACAGTCTCCTCCCTGCCACAAGAGGATCTTGGACAGGTGGGGGATTGCACCAAACTATACCGGTACATGATGGAACGTACCGGCAAGCACTTATGGAGGCCCAACCAATTCAGGGCCTTGAGCCTGTTGTCCAGACCCCGCGCCTGCACCCCCTCCCAGACCACTTCCGAGATGCCCACTCCAGGCGCTGGACTCCCTGCCTTTCTGACCTCCTCGTACAGGTGCCTGTGATCTAAATCTACTCGGGCAACTTCAACCTCAGGGTGCGCACGCAGCCACTTGGCCGCATGACCAAAGTGCCACGGCAGCTATTCCGCCCGAGTACCCGTGTTAGACCACACCATTACGCTTCTCGCCTGATACGAGAAGAACACCCGCAGGAGGTAACCGGACGGGTGTATCACTGGATGAGCAAGCTCCGTTAACAAGAAAGAAACAAAAATTGCGTCCAGCTTGAGGGGGAAATGTGGTAACACCCTACCTCCCTCCCCGATGGGACAGAGCATGCGTGCCCTGGCGACCCACTCGCTCCTGCCACTCCACATGAACTGAAACACAAGCCTCACTAGAGGCCTCCTCAGACAAGCCGGCAATGTGTAGATGTACGCCAAAAACAAAAGAGACGGCAACACATCCACCTTTAGGACCAGGACTTTGCCCATAAATGACAAATACCTAGCCTTCCACATTGCTAGCTTCCTCTGTACCACTGCGATATGCATGTTCCAGTTTAGCGTCGCTGAGCCGGAGGTCTCAAAATGGACCCCGAGAATCCTCAGGGCCCCCTCACAGAGAGATAACCCCTCAGGCACATCCGTTCTACCGCGCCATCTTCCGAAAAACTTGACGGAAGACTTTGCATGGTTCAGAACTGCTCCCGACGCTCGGGCGAAATCCCCAAAGATGGCAAGGGACCTTGTCAGGCACGAGTCCTTACACAGCAGCAAGGAAGTGTCGTCGGGGTACTGCGTCATCTTAAAACGCAGCCCACCACTTCCAGGGATCAACAAGCCTTCCACCCCTGTGTCTGCCCTAATGGCAGCCCCCAGAGGCTCCATGTACAGAACGAAGAGGAGAGCCGAGAGTGGGCACCTCTGCCTGACCCCAGATGAGAGGTCAAAAACATAACCCAAGTGACTATTTACACTAACTCGGCACCCCGCTCCGACATATAATGTACGAATCCATCCTATGAACTTCTCCCCAAATCCTAATCGACCTAACAGTCTGAATAAAAAGGATCTATTCACGCGATCAAAAGCTTTAGCCTGATCTAGCGCTGCTACCATTAAAGGCCGCCCTCTATCTTCAACCCAAGCGATGGAGTCCCTGATTAACTGTAGGTTCCATCTAATAGAACGGCCCTCTACCCCGCACGTCTGATCCTCATGGACGACGTAGGGAAGGGCTGTGCGCAACCGGTCTGCTAAAACCTTTGCAAGTAGCTTGTTGCCAAGGTCTGTTGCTTCCCCCTTCTTATATAAAAGTGATAGCACACCAACAGCCATTGATCCCCCCGGGACCCCCGTCTCAAGGATGGCCTTCAAGACTTCGAGGACCACTGGTCCAAGTATACCCCAAACTTGAGATAAAACTCAGCCGGCAGCCCATCCATCCCAGGCACCTTCCCTTTTCCCATCCTCCTAAGAGCGCTCTCAACCTCTTCTAGTGAAATCTGGGCCTCCATCACTTCTCTTATGTTCTCCGGCAACCGCCTGGACAAGTGTTCTAAAAACACATTTCTCTGCTCTACATCTATTTCCCTTTCCTTAAATAAACCTTGTAAATGATCAGTTGTCACCCTGACCATATCCTCTGGTTCTCTAACTATAATACCATTGTCTTCCCTAACGCCATGCATTACCTTCCTACTCTGTCTGGCCGTAACCGACTTAAAGAACATAGCAGAACAAGTCTCATTGTGTTCTAGAAAGCCACTATGCGCACGCTCCAGGAAAGCTCGAGCCTTCCGCTCCTGCAACTCCCTGAGCTGCGCCTTTAGGGTTGCGGATCTCTCCCAGTCAAACGACCCGCCGAGGTTGCCTGCCTCGTATTCGAGTTCATTTAACCTTTGGATACGATCCACCTCCCTCCTCTCCTCCCTTTTTTTCCCCTTGCAATATCCTATTATAAAAGCCCTAATCCTCACTTTAACTAATTCCCACCACTCTAACACCCCCTCGCACATGGACCGGAGGCCTTCAAGCCTCAAAAAGAAACCATAAAACCCTTCAACAAAAGCCTGCTCCTCCAGTACATCCCGATCTAACTTCCAGTACCCCCTACCAAAGAGGCAGACTGGCGACCCCACCTGCAGGAGCACCCCGTCGTGATCCGAAAAGAAAACAGGCAACAGCCGCCCAGAAAACTTACCCAAAGACCTGGGTACAAAAATATAGTTGAGCCTCCACTCAACCCCCCTGGAGTTGCGCCATGTAGGACCGGCCATTTTCGGAGTAGTGTGCAGACCACCATCTACCAGACCATGGCAAGCCATTAGCCCGGCAATGGCGCCTGCACTGCTATCCCCCCCCTATTCCTAAATCTGTATTAAAATCCCACCTATCACTAATTTCCTATTTGTGACACACAGGGGCGTCAGACAGTCCACCATCTCCCTCCTGTCTGCCACCACCTGTGGCCCATACACCACCACTAATCTAAATTTACAATCCCTTATCGTGACATCCACCCCTATAACCCTCCCCTGCATTACCACAAAAGAATCCTCCACTTTTACCTCCCTGTGCCCACACAAAATCCCTACCCCCGATGAGTGCACCCCCCCAATACCCCAAACCGACTCCCCCTTGTCCCACTCCCTCTTAAACGTACTAACATCCCCTCCATCCCTCAGGTGAACCTCCTGTAAAAAACAAAAATCAAACCCCACACCCTCCAAATAACTAAAAACCGCCCTCCTCTTAACAAAATCCCTTAAACCCCTTACATTTAAACTAACAAAAGTAAAATTAGACCCCATGAAAGAATAAAATAAAAACATGTAATACACTCAAATTCTAAACCCAGACAGAAAAAAAAACAAAAACAGGAGACTCACCCGATGCTCCCCTGCTCCATATCTACTGGTGAGAACACCATCTGTCCTCCCGACAACCACCCCTCTTCCTCCATCTCACCAACCCAGGATGCAGGAATAGTGTTTGGCTCCGGGGTGCCCTGCACCCTGGGTCTACTCCCACAATCCTCCCCCTCCCCAGTACTGCAGCTGGATTGGAAAAAAATCGGGGAGGCTGAGTTCCCAAACAAAAAACTCCCCACCTCCTCCTGTACCCAGTCCTGAGTCTTGTTAGGTGTGTCCCCACCCAACAGAAGTTGAGGGCCTGGGGAAACCAACAGCAACCCAGAGGTTTCTCCCACCCCCATCACTCTCTTGGCCATCCCCTCCCTTTCACTGTCGGCCAATCGCACCCTCCTCTTCATTCTCTTCTTTGGTGATGGCGGTAGTGGAGAGATACCACCCTCCCCCCCCGCCAGCTCCTCCACCATACCCCTCATCTCTTCCACCAGGGCACTTTCCCCCCAGTCCACTTGCTCTTCCACCGTCTCCTTCTCCAACACTCCTCCCTCGCTTTCTTCTCTCTCATGCTCCTCCACTCGGTTGCCTTCTTCTGCCACTTTTCCTGTTTCCACTACTCCCGTGCCTTCCGTTTCCTTCTCTCTTCCATCCGCCGCTTCTTGCTCCTCCTCCTTCCTTGCGGCCTTCCCCTCTGGACCTGTACGTCCCCCTGTCAGCCCCTAGGGAGAACATAGCAGGAGGATGGAGGTAGCCACCATGTCCCTTTGGGTCCTCCCTGAGGAGTGCCTGGAAGCCTCTCCTCCCATTCCAAAACCCAAGGGAGTCTTTGAGGTGCCTTGCTGAGGAGACGTTATCCATGTATCTCCCTAGAAAGGCCCTCACCTCTTCGTCCTTAACGTATGGGTTGTAAATGTTGACAGTTACAACCCTAAAGTTATTCTTCGCCAGGCTTGTTATTTCATAGTGGCTCATCGGCCTCTCACCTCCCACTGCTCTTGCCCTTCTCAGGATATCATCGTGTTTCTCCTCTGTATATAGTGACACGTCGTATGCTCCCTCCAACGAGTTGCCTTGGAAACAAAACACGTCCTTCACCGTCAGCTTAAGAATCCCCATCAATATTGTCCTTCCAAAAGTTTCCCGTACTAAAGGCTCCAACTCCTTTTCCTTCCAAGCAAACCGAATCGTGTTGGCCAGCCCAATCCCAGGGACCGACCGTGTTGATGAATTTTGCACCATCTCCGCAAGGAGAACTCTAACCACTAGGTGACCCTGCCACCTATACACTCTAACCACTAGGCTACCCTGCCACCTCTACACTCTAACCACTAGGCTACCCTGCCGCCTCTACACTCTAACCACTAGGCTACCCTGCCACCTCTACACTCTAACCACTAGGCTACCCTGCCGCCTCTACACTCTAACCACTAGGCTACCCTGCCACCTCTACACTCTAACCACTAGGCTACCCTGCCGCCTCTACACTCTAACCACTAGGCTACCCTGCCACCTCTACACTCTAACCACTAGGCTACCCTGCCGCCTCTACACTCTAACCACTAGGCTACCCTGCCCCCTCTACACTCTAACCACTAGGCTACCCTGCCGCCTCTACACTCTAACCACTAGGCTACCCTGCCCCCTCTACACTCTAACCACTAGGCTACCTGCCACCTCTACACTCTAACCACTAGGCTACCCTGCCACCTCTACACTCTAACCACTAGGCTACCTGCCACCTCTACACTCTAACCACTAGGCTACCCTGCCACCTCTACACTCTAACCACTAGGCTACCCTGCCACCTCTACACTCTAACCACTAGGCTACCTGCCTCCTCTACACTCTAACCACTAGGCTACCCTGCCACCTCTACACTCTAACCACTAGGCTACCTGCCACCTCTACACTCTAACCACTAGGCTACCTGCCACCTCTACACTCTAACCACTAGGCTACCCTGCCACCTCTACACTCTAACCACTAGGCTACCCTGCCTCCTCTACACTCTAACCACTAGGCTACCCTGCCACCTCTACACTCTAACCACTAGGCTACCCTGCCACCTCTACACTCTAACCACTAGGCTACCCTGCCACCTCTACACTCTAACCACTAGGCTACCCTGCCACCTCTACACTCTAACCACTAGGCTACCTGCCACCTCTACACTCTAACCACTAGGCTACCCTGCCACCTCTACACTCTAACCACTAGGCTACCCTGCCGCTTCAGTCTCGCCTGACTCTTGAGATGTCTGAACAACAGAACAAGTTGTTCATTTCACTGTAGTCCCAGTCGTTTGGTCCTTGTCCTCTTCTTGAAGTCATGAATGAACTCGTGCAACTGGTGATCAAATTCCTCCCAGAGTTTTGGCGATAGTGTATGTATGAAATCAGCTACAGATGCTGGGGGGGGATTAGAGAAGAGGGAGGGTGGGGGGGGGGATTAAAAGAGTGTCTGATGAGAGCAGTATGCATGGGGAGGAGGAAAGAGGTCAACAGAAGAGGGGGAATGGGATCAGAGTAAATGAGGAGAGTTTCAAATGATTTTCCTCCGGGACAAGCTGCTGGCTCCGGTGCGTGACGTTCTCCAGATTTTTGAGATCCGTCTTCAATCGTTTGCGATGTCTTTGCCAGTGATGTGTCAAGGGCTGAGTCTGCAGCTCTTTCCTCCACTTCTCACAGCCCTGCTGCTACTACTGCTGCTCTGTGGCATCGCTGAGGAGCTCACAGCCCTGCTACTACTGCTGCTCTGTGGAGTGGGTGAGGAGCTCACAGCCCTGCTTCTACTGCTGCTCTGTGGAGTGGGTGAGGAGCTCACAGCCCTGCTTCTACTGCTGCTCTGTGGAGTGGGTGAGGAGCTCACAGCCCTGCTTCTACTGCTGCTCTGTGGAGTGGGTGAGGAGCTCACAGCCCTGCTTCTACTGCTGCTCTGTGGAGTGGGTGAGGAGCTCATAGCCCTGCTGCTCTGTGGAGTGGGTGAGGAGCTCACAGCCCTGCTGCTCTGTGGAGTGGGTGAGGAGCTCACAGCCCTGCTTCTACTGCTGCTCTGTGGAGTGGGTGAGGAGCTCACAGCCCTGCTTCTACTGCTGCTCTGTGGAGTGGGTGAGGAGCTCACAGCCCTGCTTCTACTGCTGCTCTGTGGAGTGGGTGCGGAGCTCACAGCCCTGCTGCTACTGCTGCTCTGTGGAGTGGGTGAGGAGCTCACAGCCCTGCTTCTACTGCTGCTCTGTGGAGTGGGTGAGGAGCTCATAGCCCTGCTGCTCTGTGGAGTGGGTGAGGAGCTCACAGCCCTGCTGCTACTGCTGTTCTGTGGAGTGGGTGAGGAGCTCACAGCCCTGCTTCTACTGCTGTTCTGTGGAGTGGGTGAGGAGCTCACAGCCCTGCTGCTACTGCTGCTCTGTGGAGTGGGTGCGGAGCTCACAGCCCTGCTGCTACTGCTGCTCTGTGGAGTGGGTGAGGAGCTCACAGCCCTGCTTCTACTGCTGCTCTGTGGAGTGGGTGAGGAGCTCACAGCCCTGCTTCTACTGCTGCTCTGTGGAGTGGGTGAGGAGCTCACAGCCCTGCTGCTACTGCTGCTCTGTGGAGTGGGTGCGGAGCTCACAGCCCTGCTGCTACTGCTGCTCTGTGGAGTGGGTGAGGAGCTCACAGCCCTGCTTCTACTGCTGCTCTGTGGAGTGGGTGAGGAGCTCACAGCCCTGCTGCTACTACTGCTGCTCTGTGAAGTGGGTGAGGAGCTCACAGCCCTGCTTCTACTGCTGCTCTGTGGAGTGGGTGAGGAGCTCACAGCCCTGCTACTACTGCTGCTCTGTGAAGTGGGTGAGGAGCTCACAGCCCTGCTACTACTGCTGCTCTGTGGAGTGGGTGAGGAGCTCACAGCCCTGCTTCTACTGCTGCTCTGTGGAGTGGGTGAGGAGCTCACAGCCCTGCTGCTACTGCTGCTGCTCTGTGGAGTGGGTGAGGAGCTCACAGCCCTGCTGCTACTGCTGCTCTGTGGAGTGGGTGAGGAGCTCACAGCCCTGCTTCTACTGCTGCTCTGTGGAGTGAGTGAGGAGCTCACAGCCCTGCTGCTCTGTGGAGTGGGTGAGGAGCTCACAGCCTTGCTGCTACTGCTGCTGCTCTGTGGAGTGGGTGAGGAGCTCACAGCCCTGCTTCTACTGCTGCTCTGTGGAGTGGGTGAGGAGCTCACAGCCCTGCTTCTACTGCTGCTCTGTGGAGTGGGTGAGGAGCTCACAGCCCTGCTTCTACTGCTGCTCTGTGGAGTGGGTGCGGAGCTCACAGCCCTGCTTCTACTGCTGTTCTGTGGAGTTGTTGAGGAGCTCACAGCCCTGCTCCTACTGCTGCTCTGTGGAGTGGGTGAGGAGCTCATAGCCCTGCTTCTACTGCTGCTCTGTAGAGTGGGTGAGGAGCTCACAGCCCTGCTTCTACTGCTGCTCTGTGGAGTGGGTGAGGAGCTCACAGCCCTGCTTCTACTGCTGCTCTGTGGAGTGGGTGAGGAGCTCACAGCCCTGCTTCTACTGCTGCTCTGTGGAGTGGGTGAGGAGCTCATAGCCCTGCTTCTACTGCTGCTCTGTGGAGTGGGTGAGGAGCTCACAGCCCTGCTACTACTGCTGCTGCTCTGTGGAGTGGGTGAGGAGCTCACAGCCTTGCTGCTCTGTGGAGTGGGTGAGGAGCTCACAGCCCTGCTTCTACTGCTGCTCTGTGGAGTGGGTGAGGAGCTCACAGCCCTGCTGCTACTGCTGCTCTGTGGAGTGGGTGAGGAGCTCACAGCCCTGCTTCTACTGCTGCTCTGTGGAGTGGGTGAGGAGCTCACAGCCCTGCTGCTACTGCTGCTCTGTGGAGTAGGTGAGGAGCAAGCCAGTAGGTCTTTGAGATGGGGCCCAGGACAGGGGCCTGCATGGAAATGGTTTTCCATTTTATTTTTTTCACATTTATTTAACCAGGTAGGCTAGTTGAGAACTAGTTCTCATTTACAACTGCACTGCAGACCAGTAAGTGCTGTGGGCTGGTGAACAGGCAGCTCAGTGCAGGAGATGGATGAGGACCAGTAAGTGCTGTGGGCTGGTGAACAGGCAGCTCAGTGCAGGAGATGGACGATGACCAGTAAGTGCGTGGGCTGTTGAACAGGCAGCTCAGTGCAGGAGATGGACAAGGACCAGTAAGTGCTGTGGGCTGGTGAACAGGCAGCTCAGTGCAGGAGATGGACGAGGACCAGTAAGTGCTGTGGGCTGGTGAACAGGCAGCTCAGTGCAGGAGATGGACGATGACCAGTAAGTGCTGTGAGCTGGTGAACAGGCAGTGCTGGGTGACAGACAAAAACAACTGGAGTCCCCATTTGATGGTGTTTTGTAAAATAAAATAAAAAGTAGAGGGCTATTTAGTACACATATCCAAACCAAACACAAGATCAAAGAAAAACATATCTAATATCATTAACCCGAGACTACCATAGATGAGCAAGATATAATGCTGCAAGTGTTTGAGCAGAGTTGAGTAGGTCTGGCATAGCTACTCAACTCTTGTCACACCCTGACCATAGTTTACTTTGTATGTTTCTATGTTTTGGTTGGTCAGGGTGTGATCTGAGTGGGCATTCTATGTTGGATGTCTTGTTTGTCTATTTCTATGTCTGGCCTGATATGGTTCTCAATCAGAGGCAGGTGTTAGTCATTGTCTATGATTGGGAACCATATTTAAGTAGCCTGGGTCTCACTGTGTGTTTGTGGGTGATTGTTCCTGTCTCTGTGTTACTTTGCACCAGATAGGCTCCGTCACTTCGGTTTTCTTTTTTTCCTTGTTTTGGAAGAGAAGAGAACGAGCGCCATTCTCCTTGCGGAGATGGTGCAAAATACATCAACACGGTCGGTCCCTGGGATTGGGCAGGCCAACACGATTCGTTTTGCTTGGAAGGAAAATGAGTTGGAGCCTTTAGGACGGGAAACTTTTGGAAGGATAATATTGATGGGGATTCTAAAGCTGACGGTGAAGGACGTGTTTTGTTTCCAAGGCAACTCGTTGGAGGGAGCATACGACGTGACACTATATACAGAGGAAAAACATGATGATATCCTGAGAAGGGCAAGAGCAGTGGAAGGTGAGAGGCCGATGTGCCACTACGAAATAACAAGCCTGGCGAAGAACAACTTTAGGGTTGTAACTGTCAACATTTACAATCCATACGTTAAGGACGAAGAGGTGAGGGCCTTTCTAGGGAGATACATGGATAACGTCTCCTCAGCAAGGCACCTCAAAGACTCCCTTGGGTTTTGGAATGGGAGGAGAGGCTTCCAGGCCCTCCTCAGGGAGGACCCAAAGGGACATGGTGGCTACCTCCATCCTCCTGCTATGTTCTCCCTAGGGGCTGACAGAGGGACGTTGTTTTATGCACGCCAGCCCCCATTTTGCAGGCGCTGTATGGCCTACGGCCACATATTCGCTTCGTGCAGCACAAGAAAATGCAGATTTTGTGGATCTGAGGAACACGAGTCGAGGGATTGTGACAAGCCTAAGGCGTGCCACGGGTGTGGCTCGTCAGCACACCTGTGGCGGGGGTGCCCGGCTCGTCAGAGGTCATATGCGTCTGCGGCTGGGGGGGGAGCAGGAGCGGGGGATGGGGGAAGAAGAGGAGGGAAAGGAAGCACGCCTCATGACCAGAGTACAGGTCCAGAGGGGAAGGCCGCAAGGAAGGAGGAGGAGCAAGAAGCGGCAGATGGAAGAGAGAAGGAAACGGAAGGCACGGGAGTAGGAGAAACAGGAAAGTGGCAGAAGAAGGCAACCGAGTGGAGGAGCATGAGAGAGAAGAAAGCGAGGGAGGAGTGTTGGAGAAGGAGACGGTGGAAGAGCAAGTGGACTGGGGGGAAAGTGCCCTGGTGGAAGAGATGAGGGGTATGGTGGAGGAGCTGGCGGGGGGGAGGATGGTATCTCTCCACTACTGCCATCACCAAAGAACAGAATGAAGAGGAGGGTGCGATTGGCCGACAGTGAGAGTGAGATGGAGGGGATGGCCAAGAGAGTGATGGGGGTGGGAGAAACCTCTGAGTTGCTGTTGGTTTCCCCAGGCCCTCAACTTCTGTTGGGTGGGGACACACCTAACAAGGTTCAGGACTGGGTACAGGAGGAGGTGGGGAGTTTTTTGTTTGGGGACTCAGCCTCCCCGATTTTTTTTTTCCAATCCAGCTGCAGTACTGGGGAGGGGGAGGATTGTGGGGGTAGACCCAGGGTGCAGGGCACCCCGGAGCCAAACACTATTCCTGCATCCTGGGTTGGTGAGATGGAGGAAGAGGGGGGGGATGTCGGGAGTACGGATGGTGTTCTCACCGGTAGATATGGAGCAGGGGAGCATCGGGTGAGTCTCCTGTTTTTTTTTTTTTTTTTCTGTCTGGGTTTAGAATTTGAGTGTATTACATGTTTTTATTTTATTCTTTCATGGGGTCTAATTTTACTTTTGTTAGTTTAAATGTAAGGGGTTTAAAGGGATTTTGTTAAGAGGAGGGCGGTTTTTAGTTATTTGGAGGGTGTGGGGTTTGATTTTTGTTTTTTACAGGAGGTTCACCTGAGGGATGGAGGGGATGTTAGTAGGTTTAAGAGGGAGTGGGACAAGGGGGAGTCGGTTTGGGGTATTGGGGGGGTGCACTCATCGGGGTAGGGATTTTGTGTGGGCACAGGGAGGTAAAAGTGGAGGGGTCTTTTGTGGTGATGCAGGGGAGGGTTATAGGGGTTGATGTCACGATAAGGGATTGTAAATTTAGATTAGTGGTGGTGTATGGGCCACAGGTGGTGGCAGACAGGAGGGAGATGGTGGACTGTCTGACGCCCCTGTGTGTCACAAATAGGAAATTAGTGATAGGGGGGATTTTAATACAGATTTAGGAATAGGGGCGGATAGCAGTGCAGCCGCCATTACCGGGCTAATGGCTTGCCATGGTCTGGTAGATGGTGGTCTGCACACTACTCCGAAAATGGCCGGTCCTACATGGCGCAACTCCAGGGGGGTTGAGCGGAGGCTCGACTATATTTTTGTACCCAGGTCTTTGGGAAAGTTGTCTGGGCGGCTGTTGCCTGTTTTCTTTTCGGATCACGACGGGGTGCTCCTGCAGGTGGGGTCGCCAGTCTGCCTCTTTGGTAGGGGGTACTGGAAGTTAGATCGGGATGTGCTAGAGGAGCAGGCTTTTGTTGATGGGTTTTATGGTTTCTTTTGGAGGCTTGAAGGCCTCCGGTCCATGTGCGAGGGGGTGTTAGAGTGGTGGGAATTAGTTAAGGTGAGGATTAGGGCTTTTATAATAGGGTATTGCAAGAGGGAAAAAAGGGAGGAGAGGAGGGAGGTGGATCGTATCCAAAGGTTAATTGAACTCGAATACGAGGCAGGTAACCTCGGCGGGTCGTTTGACTGGGAGAGATCCGCAACCCTAAAGGCGCAGCTCAGGGAGTTGCAGGAGCGGAAGGCTCAAGCTTTCCTGGAGCGTGGACATAGTGGCTTTCTAGAACATAATGAGACTTGTTCTGCAATGTTCTTTAAGTCGGTTAGGGCCAGACAGAGTAGGAAGGTAATGCATGGCGTTAGGGAAGAAAATGGTATAGTTAGAGAACCAGAGGATATGGTCAGGGTGACAACTGATCATTTACAAGGTTTATTTAAGGAAAGGGAAATAGATGTAGAGCAGGGAAATGTGTTTTTAGAACACTTGTCCAGGCGGTTGCCGGAGGACATTAGAGAAGTGATGGAGGCCCAGATTTCACTAGAAGAGGTTGAGAGCGCTCTTAGGAGGATGGGAACGCCTTTGATCGCGTGAATAGATCCTTTTTATTCAGTGTTAGGTCGATTAGGATTTGGGGAGAAGTTCATAGGATGGATTTGTACATTATATGTCGGAGCGGGGTGCCGAGTTAGTGTAAATAGTCACTTGGGTGATGTTTTTGACCTCTCGTCTGGGGTCAGGCAGGGGTGCCCACTCTCGGCTCTCCTCTTCGTTCTGTACATGGAGCCTCTGGGGGCTGCCATTAGGGCAGACACAGGGGTGGAAGGCTTGTTGATCCCTGGAAGTGGTGGGCTGCGTGTTAAGATGACGCAGTACGCCGACGACACTTCCTTGCTGCTGTGCAAGGACTCGTGCCTGACAAGGTCCCTTGCCATCATTGGGGATTTCACCCGAGCGTCGGGAGCGGTTCTGAACCATGCAAAGTCTTCCGTCAAGTTTTTCGGAAGATGGCGCGGTAGAACGGATGTGCCCGGGGGGTTATCTCTCTGTGAGGGGGCCCTGAGGATTCTCGGGGTCCATTTTGAGACCTCCGGCTCAGCGACGCTAAACTGTAAAAATTTTTTTTTTTTTTTTACCTTTATTTTACTAGGCAAGTCAGTTAAGAACAAATTCTTATTTTTCAATGACGGCCTAGGAACAGTGGGTTAACTGCCTGTTCAGGGGCAGAACGACAGATTTGTACCTTGTCAGCTCGGGGGCTTGAACTTGCAACCTTCCGGTTACCAGTCCAATGCTCTAACCACTAGGCTACCCTGCGTATCGCAGTGGTACAGAGGAAGCTAGCAATGTGGAAGGCTAGGTATTTGTCTTTTATGGGCAAAGTCCTGGTCCTAAAGGTGGATGTGTTGCCATCTCTTTTGTATTTGGCGTACATCTACCCATTGCCGGCTTGTCTGAGGAGGCCTCTAGTGAGGCTTGTGTTTCAGTTCATGTGGAGTGGCAGGTGCGAGTGGGTCGCCAGGGCACGCATGCTCTGTCCCATCGGGGAGGGAGGTAGGGGGGTACCACATTTCCCCCTCAAGCTGGACGCAATTTTTGTTTCTTTCTTGTTAACGGAGCTTGCTCATCCATTGATATAACCGTCCGGTTACCTCTTGCGGGTGTTCTTCTCGTATCAGGCGAGAAGCGTAATGGTGTGGTCTAACACGGGTCCTCGGGCGGAACAGCTGCCGTGGCACTTTGGTCATGCGGCCAAGTGGCTGCGTGCGCATCCTGAGGTTGAAGTTGCCCGAGTAGGTTTAGATCACAGGCACCTGTACGAGGAAGTGGTCTGGGAGGGAGTACAGGCGCGGGGTCTGGACAACAGGCTCAAGGACCTGAATTGGTTGAGCCTCCATAAGTGCTTGCCGGTACGTTCCATCATGTACCGGTATAGTTTGGTGCAATCCCCCACCTGTCCAAGATCCTCTTGTGGCAGGGAGGAGACTGTGCGCCATGTATTTTGGGACTGTGCCTTTGCCAGAGTAGTATGGGCTAGGGCACGGGTGTTGTTAAGTTTGGTAAGGGGGGATTTTGTATTGACGTGGGCCAGGTTAGAGAGAGGTGTAGGGAGAGCGAGAGGGACGGATAGGGACAGGTTTCTGCTCTGGCTTCTCATGAGTCTCTTTAAATGGGGGCTGTGGGAAGCCAGGCAGAACATGGTGAAGACAGGGAGAGATTGGGGGGTGGAAGGGATAGTGAGGAGGGTGGAAGGAGATTTGAGGGGCAGGATGAAGAGGGAGGAGAGGAAGTGGGGGCAGCATGCTGCTCGGGAGAGGTGGAAGGGGGTTTAGGGCTGGGTGTCATTTAGATTTGTAAGGGGATAGATTAGGGACGGGGAGATAGGGAAAGGTATTTTGTAGGGTGACGGGGAGGGAAGATGCTCCCCTGAGGTTTTGTTTGGGGTTTTTGTTTTGTTAAAATTAAAATACCATTATTGGAGTATGTATGAAAATTATGAGTTGTAAAGAATGAATGGTATTGAAGGTAATAAATTATTTTTTATAAAAAAAAAAGATAGGCTGTATAGATTTTCACGGTCCGTTTTGTTGTTTTTGTATTGTTCGTTTTTTTCCTTTATTAAACATGTCTCAAGAATACCACGCTGCATTTTGGTCCGCTTCTCCTTCACAACACGAGAATCGTTACAACTCTGCTCAAACGTTTGCCTCATTTTAGCTAGCTGGATATTCCTGCTGAACTTTGACTTCAGTGGAAACCAATTTCGGGAAGCTCATGATTATCCTTCTGTGACAAAATGTTTGTAAAGACTGTGGCAATGAACGCAATAAAAACCACTACCATCTTTTTACTAGCGTCACTTGTTTTGGCAATTATTTTGATCGCCCCGCATAGGAGATTTGATTGATCGCTCTAACTTTTGCTAACTCAATTTCCTTCCCCCTTTCAGGGCACTCCAGGAACTCAGGATCGTGATCCCCACCACAACACTGTCGTCCTTCTACACACCTTTTTCAGTATACTTTATTCATTGGGCTCCCAAGTGGCACAGCGGTCTAAGGCACTGCATCTCACTTCAAATCCAGGCTGTATTGGGAGTCCCATAGGGCAGCGGGTTTGGCATCCTGGTTTGGCCGGGAAAGGCCGTCATTGTAAATGAGAACTTGTTCTTAACTGACTTGCCTACTTAAATAAAGGTTCAATTTAAATAAAACATCTGCACACACTTGAAACATGGCCAAATCCTTTACAATTCTTACGCAAGCAGTGGTTTGGGGACAAAGCTTTTATGGCTTATCTTACATAACCAAGACCAACAGACTTTCTTAATTTCCTCCATTCACCCAGCGGGTCAGAGGCCGGGCACCAACCACACAAGGAATTCTCATCAGGGATTCAACCTGAACATCCCTGAGATGACTCCTTTGACGGGCGCTCTACTCCGAAGTTCAAAACTTTTGTTGTCCGGATTCTTTTGAAACCGACTGCAATATTCCTCTGTTCTTCAGAAATACAACTAATCAAAATAAGACCACTCCTGGTCACTCTGATCACTTTGACAGACATTTCCAAGCCCAGACGTCACAATTTCGACACCTCAAATGGTTTTCCCACATATGCATCCTTACTCAACAAACGCATCCCAACAAGAAACGATTCATTGTCACTTACACACGTATCCTTCACTCCAATTTTAGACAATTTAGTTTTTGTTCCAGTTTTCGATATTACTGTTGTCCATTCAGAACATTCGTCTTCACCAAATTTACTCGACGTGCTACTTAATTCGAACTCCGCATCTACTTCCGCCAAACACTTAGGGCTGAATGGAGTCCAGTCGCGGGTTTGTGGGTGAGGATGGAACTAGGTGAAACTGGGCCGACATTCTGCAAATTTTCTCATCGATTTAAACATCTGGGCCCAGATTCACACAAAAACATAAGAAGCTTTTTAAGAAAAAAACAAAACAAGAAGTTCGTAAGATAGTAAGTGCAATTCCTCAACAATATCTTTTAAGATTTTATGATTTTCTTGGAAACTTCACAAATATCTTCTTCGGAATCTTCTTAAGATGTTTGTTGCTAGGCAACTAATTTAGCTAGCTATCTAGCTAGCATTGACAATCATGTTAGATTATTTCCTTCTGAGATTATTGGTCTAAAACATGTTCTTGGGTTTAAAGTCATCAATACCGAAACTTTCAGATTAAGTTTGTGAGTGAATTAAACATGTACTGTTGCTTTCATGACCTTATTCTCTCACTGCCCAGAGTTTAGGACAAGGGGTTGGTTATCTATCTTGGATTTAAGAACATTTCCATTAACTTTATTTTCAATAATTATTTTTTTTCTTAACTTTTTGCTTAAGGAGAAACATGAGAAATAGCTCAATACATTTTCCAATAACCTTTTTGAGGAATAGCAATTTTGCTTAATTTCATTCTTAATGAGTCTATAGTTAAGAAAAAAAAGCCAGTTATTTCTTCTTTAAAAGGTTTTGTGAATCTGGGCCCAGATCTCCTTATATTTTTCTGTTCCCAAAACATTTTTCTGTTCCCAAAACTACAAACACAATCCATTAAGTTTTATAGAATTAACGTTTTCCCAAAGTAAAAAAAAATTGCGATGTTTAGGAGTGCAAAGTCAAATAGAGTTTGTGCATAGCTTACTATACAGATGAGGCGTTCCCTAACGGAAATATGCAAATAGATCATACAACGCGCCAATAGGATCTCGTGCTTGGCTTTGCCCCACCTCCTTACTTGTTCCGCCCACTATATGCTTCATTAGCTACCGCTCTAAACGACACATGTGAACATTTGTATTAGTTATAAAAATGTATTTGCTAGCGTCAGCCTTACAATTGAACCAATCACCGACGAAGGGGCGTTGACTAAGGCTATCGAACTTCGGCTTGACTGCAGAAGAAGAAGAAGAAAATGATGTCGTGTGCACGAACATCCGACAAAAACCGTTACCGAAGACCAAAACCGTCACAAAATGTCGTCATAATATATGCCGTACCGAACTGTTTTGGATGCGAAGCATGCCGTTATTAGACGGGAGAGTGACACACACACATATATATATTGTTGCCTGAACTGAGAGACCCGAATTAGCTATTGTGCTAAACCGAGTCGCTGCTAACTAGCTAGCTTGTTATCGTGTGTTTTAGTCAGACATTTAGCTAGCATTAGCTAAGGTTTACAGAGTACCTACCACCTGAATACCCTTTCTCAGGTTGCAAGCACTTCCTAGCTAGTTAGCCATGTTGACTTGTAGCGAACATTAACTACATCGATTTAAGTCAACAGTAACTAGCTAAAATCACACAGGCTACAAGTTATCTGCTAACGCGTTAGCTAGCTAAGGTTTATTTCGGTTCGGGCTCACTAGGCAGGGGTCTGTCCTGTTTGCCCTCCGATTTGGGTTTTGCTTTCATCTGTCAAACTGAGGATTCACAAACCCGGTAAGTAAACAACGTTAGCTAACCTTGGTATAATGTGTAATGTTAGCGTAGTTGTAAAACTAGTTGGCGAGCATTGCCAAAAAACGTTTTTTTAGCTACCTAATATAGCCAAATATGTTTATCTAGCTGAGCTAAAGTCTTTATTGGATTAAGCATACCTAATGTACGTGTTTTGGTGGGCTAACTGGCAAGCTAACGTCATACTCATCGCACAATGTAATCAGTTAACGTTACAATCTGGATCTTTGCCAGGGTTGGTTGTTGATACTGCAATGACTGATATAAACATGAATGTTATAATGTTTGCTGTAGCTATCCTTATGTGATAGAACCTTTTTGAAAAAACATCAACCGTTTTTAGTGTTAGGGCAGTAAACAATTGCTCACACTCAAAGCCTCCATCGTGCAATGAAAACATGTTACGTCGGTATTCAGCTGTGACAACCTATGGTCATATGTAACACTGGAGGAGCAAGTGTGACTTAATCTGCCTCGTATATTTAAATATGAAGGATTGTATTGTCAAAATAACGCTCAGTCTGTACGTACTCCCAGATATTTGTTTACATATAGGCCTATCATATATTCATTAATGTGCTTATCCTTCCCATTTTCTACCCATGTATTTAGTGCCTCTGAGGTTGTGGTAAAGGGATATTAGTTATCGAAAATCCTACTCCATATGTGTAGTGTTTACAGCGGTTACGTTCACCCACATTTGGCTCCATGTCAACTACAATTCCGACGTGGTGTTTTTAACGTTTTAAAGCAGTTTTGCACATTTCCACAAGCAGTATGTGCCTCCAGTTGACAAACTACAATTAACTCCCCAGTTGCGTTTACTCGGGTGTTCGGAGCATGCGAGATAGCTATGAAAAGCCAACTGACATATTTACTCCTGAGGTGCTGACCTGCTGCACACTCTACAACCACTGTGATTATTATTATTTGACCCTGCTGGTCATCTATGAACGTTTGAACATCTTGGTTATGTTCTGTTATAATCTCCACCCGGCACAGCCAGAAGAGGACTGGCCATACTCATAGGCAGGTGGTTGCATATGTCTTCTGTCAGTCTTCCATAGTAACATGGAGATATGGCTGTGGGAACACAATAAAGGTGTGTAGTTAGCATCTATGAATGTGGTAGGGGGATATCAGTTGAATGATTTATGTGATCACATATTAGGAGCAAATCCAGCTGTGGCTTTTGAAAAGCCAGTTGGTCCTGTGTCATTCTGTGGCCTGTCCCACCGGGACATCCTAGAGTTGCTGCCTGCCCTACTGACGGGCTGTGCCCCATCAATTAGCATGGGTCACCTGTTGAATGTGTCTCTGTGACAAATGTTATTCTTTCCACATGCAGCGTCCCTATACGTTCCCCTCTAGAGGTCACCCACCTAGCCCGTTTCTCTGGCTCCTGTGTGCTGGCTGACCTCCCTGGAGTTGACAGTGGTGTTGAGATGGGGGGGTTTGAGTGGCATTGCGTAGCCATGTTATTAGACATAGCTGTTGTTGAAGGATATCGCTAAAGGCTAGGGGCCTAACCCATTATGGTTGGTGTCTTGGGGAGGGACATTGTTGTTTTAACAGTATTGGTGTCTGTCACTCTGCACAGCTCTCTTTCTTCAAAAGCATAATCCCATGTAGAGAAAT
Organism: Oncorhynchus masou masou; assembly: GCF_036934945.1. Classification (NCBI taxonomy): domain Eukaryota; kingdom Metazoa; phylum Chordata; class Actinopteri; order Salmoniformes; family Salmonidae; genus Oncorhynchus; species Oncorhynchus masou. Next base: position 6,491,061 of record NC_088217.1, read on the forward strand.
CACACGCCACAGAAGAAACAACATTTTATGCTGGTAGAAAGACAACAACAACCTCATCATAAACATTCGGTCAGCAAAAGCAATATACATTTGCAGACTTGCATGTTGTAAGTCATGACATGTCTGTGAGTGTGAGAAGATGTTGATTAAGCATTTTTTAAAGTTGTTTTTTATAAAGCTATTCTATCAAGCTTCCCCAGCAGTTAACTTACATGCCCATTCAATAGGCCTACCTCCACCCAGCTATTACACATGTTCATTCAAATCCTTCACCTCGAGTCTAAATATTTGTTGTTGTTGAAATTCTGTTTTTATTTGGGGGGGGGAATAAGATTCAGACACAAGTTACATTTCATTGAGACTTCTCTCACACCAAGCCATAGTTCAGTTGTCCATGAGAAAGTCCACTCATGCAACACAGCCCCTCAGGGCCACTCCACATCACCAAGTCCAAATATAGAATGTACATATAGTTGCCTCCATTTTTAAGTGTGAATATGCAAGATGTCTACAATGAAAAGCATCAAGACAAAGAGGGCACAAAAGTTAAAAAGCATAAAACCCCAAAAATAAGACATTCAGTGAGTCTCAGGAATGCAGTGTCATAGATCAAAGGTCTTTGTTTTAAAGTTTCCAATATTTTTCTCTCCAGTTTTTTTTATACAGTAACTATTAACAGGTGAACAGATGGATTGTATTACAGAGACAGATTTTTCCACTTTGACCATTAAACAAAATCAGACCTTAACGATGCTATATTACTCAATCCAGTTTGACAGTCACTATGAATCCATTTTTTTCCCCTGTAGTCTCAGAGAAAAGGTCAGCCTCTCCATCACATAGATCACATGTTATCCACTCATCTACCACGGACGCCTTTGATTCTAACCGTTATAAGGGCTTTCTTACTTGCGATTAGGAGTATTACCAATCAAGCTTGTTCCCTGAATAAACAAATAAAAAATGTAACCTTTTGTTTAACTAGGCAAGTCCGTTAAAGAACAAATTATTATTTACAATTACAGCCTACAGGGAAACAGTGGGTTTAACTGCTTTGTTCAGGGGCAGAACGACATATTTTTTTTACCTTGTCAGCTCGGGGATTTTAACCAGCAACCTTTCAGTTAGTGGCCCAAGTCTCTAACCAGTAGGCCCTTGAATACAGAACCTCACCTCTGCATGGGACATCAACCTTTAATATGTCTTCCATGCTTCTATGCACGTCCTGCCAGTATGAAACAAGCTTAGGGCATTCACAAAATATGTGGTAATGGTTTGCCTCATTGTATCCACATGATGTTCAACACCCCATTCCACTACTCTGATGTCTTTCTGCAGATGAGAGAAAAATATGATGTGTTTCTTTATCAATCTAAATTCCCTCCAAGTCAATGATGTTCTTAATTTCCATAGTGATTGGAATAAGGTCTCCCGAGTGGCACAGCGGTCTAAGGCACTGCATTTCAGTGCAAGAGGTGTCACTACAGTCCCTGGTTTGGAATCCGGGGCTGTATCACATCTGGCCGTGATCGGAAGTCCCATAGGGTGGCGTGCAATTGACCCAGCGTTGTTCAGGTTTGGCCGGGGTAGGCCGTCATTGTAAATAAGAATTTGTTCTTAGCTGACTTGCCTACTTAAATAAAACCGGTTTCCCACTCCTACACAGAAATTACCATATTCTCCTCCCTTTTCCATTTCTCTTTTACATACAGTACCTTCACACCCCATGACTTTTTCCACATTTTGTTGCTTGAATTTCAAATTGATAAAAAAAAATGTTTTGGTTAATGGCCTACTGCACACAAAAAGCCCATAATGTTGAAGTGGAATGATGTATTTTGATATTTTTACCAAATAATACAGAATGAAAAGCTGAACTGTCTTTAGTCAATAAGTGTTCAACCCTCTTTGTTATGGTAAGCCTGAATATGTTCAGGAGTAAACATTTGCTTAACAAGTCACATAATAAGTTGTATGGACTCACTCTCTGTGCAATAATAGTGTTTAACATGATTTTTGAATGACTACCTTATCTCTGTACCCCACACAAACAATTGACCTTTAAGGTCCCTAAGTTGAGCAGTGAATTTCAAACACAGATTCAACCACAAAGACTAGGGAGGTTTTCCAATGTCTCGCAAAGAAAGGCACCTATTGGCAGATGTGTAAAAAAAAAAACAACAGCCATTGAATATCCCTTTTGAGCATGGTGAAGATACTAATGACACTTTGGATGATGTGTCAATCCACCCAGTCACTACAAAGATACAGGCGTCCTTCCTAACTCAGTTGCCAGAGAGGAAGGAAACCGCTCAGGAATTTCACCATGAGGCCACTGGTGACTTTAAAACAGAGTTTTAATTGCTGTGATGGGAGAGAACTGAGGATGGATCAACAACATCAAATCCTATTAGTCAAATGCGCCGAATACAACAGGCCTTACAGTGAATTGCTTACAAGCCCTAACTCAACAATGCTTGAAGAAAAGTATTAAGTAAATAAAAGTAACAAATAGTTTAACAGCAGCAGTATAATAACAATAGCGAGGCTATATACAGGGGGTACCAGTACAGAGTCTATGTGCGGGGGCACCGGTTATTTGAGGTCTCTGACCTCCCTATAGGCTGTCTCATCGTTGTCGGTGATTAGGCTTACCACTCTTGTCATCGGCAAACCTTGATGGTGGTGTTGGAGTCGTGCCATCATGAGTGAATAGGGAGTACAAGGGGGGACTGAGCATGCACCCCTGAGGGTAGGGCTGGGGCGGTATACCGTATTTTACGATATACCGGTATTAATGCATGGACCAGTTTGGGTTTTTACTTACCTTCTATAACGGTATTTGAATGTTTGATTTAAAAAAAAAAGTGATACATCGTGTGTAACATCCGTTTTTATAGTTTACTTCGCTACATGAGTCATCTCTCGCTCTCTCTCCATGCTGCTTTCAGTCTGCATGGTCAATGCAGCGCATGCAACAATGTTGATGGCAACATTGCTGTTTTCACTTTGTTTCTTCATATAAATCCACTAGTGTACTATAATTACACCATTAGTTTGTGATTCTTACATCAGCACACAGCTCGTTTGTCTTTTTCTTAGCAAGTTGGGGCCTAAATCTTGTTAGCTGCTAATCGCTAGGTAGCTAGCTAATGTACGGAGTCAGAGCAAACATATAATTAGTTATACAGCCTGATACTACCAGTGATGGTATAGACCAAAATCAGCATGTTGTTTGTGCAACAGTATCTTCTAAATCAAAGAGGAATACCAGAAGCATTAATATGTTAGCTACATGAGGTAGCTAAGAGAACAGACAATGTAGCCAAAGATTATAGGGTCCCCTAGGAAACAATTATGAATACTTTGGTTCCTACCATAAGTGTTTGTTTCCTAAAAAAATAAATCACAATAACTCCTCCCTGGCATTTTCATTCGTTTTTATGTCAAACAACACTATTCAAAGTGCCCACTATCATATTCTAACTATAGAATTAGAATAATCATTCTATTTCCATGATTCCAACATTTCACCCAAGTGTTTTGCTCGGAATCATAAGTCAAAACGCGATTGCAACGTTTGGTTCAAAATAAGGTTTATTCATGCAGCCCTGTATGGCAGTGTGACAATTATCTCAAATGAGTGCAACAAATGCAGAAAATATATGAAAATACCCCCAAAAATATTTTGGGTTGAAGTTGAATTGAACAGTATAAAACATTCAGAATGGAGAAAGACTCATTTTGAAGTTACTTAATGTATGTGTTGCCACCCTAAGATCATGCACTACTTACAAAGCACATTTAGAAATGTTCTAATTTAAAAACATAAAATACCGTCATACTGTGATAAAAACTATATATATATATATATATATATATATATATATAGTATAGTATAGTATAGTATAGTATATATATATATATATATATATAGTATAGTATATATATAATTTAAAAAAAATTCAATACCGTGATATGATGTTTTGGCCATATCGCCCAGCCCGACCTGAAGGGCCCTTGTGTTGAGGATCAGCGTGGCAGGTGTGTTGTTACCTACTCTTACCACCTGGGGGCGGCCCATCAGGAAGTCCAGGATCCAGTTGCAGAGGGAGGTGTTTCGTCCCAGGGTTCTCAGCTGAGTGATGAGCTTTGAGAGCGTTATGGTGTTGAAAGCTGTGCTGTCGTCAATGAACTGCATTCTCACGTAGGTATTCCTTTTGTTCAGGTGGGAAAGGGCAGTGTGGAGTGCAAAAGAGATTGCGTCATCTGGATCTGTTTGGGGCGGTATGCAAATCGGTGTGGGTCTAAGTTTAGTGGGATTATGGTGTTGATGTGAGCCATAACCAGCCTTTCAAAGCACTTCCGTCATGGCTGCAGATGTGAGTGCTACGGGTCGGTAGTCATTTAGGCAGGTTACCTTAGTGTTCTTGGGCACAGGGACGATGGTGGTCTGCTTGAAACATGTTGGTGTTACAGACTCAGACAGGGACATGTTGAGATGTCAGTGAAGACACTTGCCAGTTGGTTAGGTCCAGGTCCAACATTGTAGTTACTCCACAATATGAACCTAATTGACAGAGTGAAAAGAAGGAATCCTGTCCTGGACCTGCTCTGTCACCACACTAAAGAGGCTTATTAGGGTCACCTCTTGCTCTCTCTCTCTCTCTCTCCCGCTCCTCCTCTCTCTCTCTCTCTCTCTCTCTCTCTCCCACTCCTCCTCTCTCCCGCTCCTCCTCTCCCTCCCTCCCTCTCTCTCTCTCTCTCTCTCTCTCTCTCTCTCTCTCTCTCTCTCCCGCTCCTCCTCTCTCTCTCTCTCCCGCTCCTCCTCTCTCTCTCTCTCCCGCTCCTCCTCTTGCTCTCTCTCTCCCGCTCCTCCTCTCTCTCTCTCTCCTCTCTCTCTCCTCTCTCTCTCGCGCTCATTCTCTCTCTCAGCTGTTGCCTTTCTGTTCTGTTGGGTCCTGAAGCATGCCCTCAATTTTAGAGGGGACTGTCGCTACAAAGCAGTGTTTTGAGTTTTGAACTGATTTGGAGTGGGGCTTGAACCAGAGGGTGAAGTATGACTGTACTTCTATGATTCCCTGGAAAATAGTGGCAAAAAAACCAACTGAACAGGAAGGAAGTTTATGCCAAACACTTAACGGCTTTAATCCCTCCCTCTTTGAGCCCTAGGTATCTTTGAGCTGAGTGCCAGCCAGTCAGTCTCTCATATAGGACTAGCACAACATGGCTAGCAAGCTCTGACTGAGACAACAGGAAGAGAAGGAAAACACTAAGGCTGGATACTACTGTACTTCTCTCATCAAGATGTCAGAATGAGCAGGTAAAGAGTAGACTGTTATGCACCTACTTTTCTTCAGCCTTGTCTTTTCAAGTTGATAGTAGTTGATAGTTTCTTTATCCCTAGTTTGAGCCACAGTGGTGTGAATCTTCTCTTAACCATGATTTTTTTATTTTTTATTTTAAGCTCCGTTATAATTCCATGGTGTTTGGGATAGACTTGAGGTTGTAGCTTGGAATCCTATTCATTGTAGGCTAGGGTATGTTTCATATCCGTTACACTGACACCGGCCGTCGGAGCATGCCTTTTATTGTTATGGTAATGTGGTCAAGCAAAAACAGTGTCAGATTATCGTGGTTGTCATGGGGAAATAATGTGACGTAGTAAAGATAAATCTATATATGAAGGAAGTGTGTTGTTGTTGTGTGAATGATTGGCTGATGTTCTTGCAGTAGCCGAGTTTATTGCGACTAGAGAAGAAGTGCTGTCTCCTTTAACAGGGATTTGTCTGCCGTTGTAATCCTTGGGTTGGCCGGCGAAGCATTTTCTCGGATCGTCCAAGTGTAAAAATACCAACCAAAAAACCCCCCCAACTAAACCAGATATAAACTATGTAGAAAAGATAATGGATCTAATATATATTTTTAAATTATAGTATCTTTGAGAACTAACAGTCACCAAAATAAATTAAAAACTAGACGGGGAGAATTGAAATTTCCCCAAATAATTAATTTAGCAGTACTAATTTTGTTATTGTTTGAGCAAAATAAAACCAGATTTATCCTTGGCAAAATGCATCAAATCGTAGGAAATGAACTGCCACATTTTCTCTCAGCTGCATGGTAAAATGTGTGTAATTGCAGGAAATATGCTTGCTTTTTAATTTTTATTTATTTATTTGAGGCCTCAAACCATCACATTTTTTATTTATTAAGCCCTTTTTTACATCAGCAGATGTCACAAAGTACTTATACAGAAACCCAGCCTAAAACACCAGAGAGCAAGCAATGCAGATGTCGAAGCACAGTGGCTAGGGAAAAAAAACTTCCTTGAATGCCTGGAACCTAGAAAGAAACCTAGAGGAACCAGGTTCTGTGTGCCAGGTGGAGATCATAAGAGTACATGGCCACTAAGGCCAGATCGTTTTTCAAGATGTTCAAAGAAGACCAGCAGGGTGATGTAATAATCACAGTGGTTGTAGAGGGTGCAAGAGGGCAGAGTTAATGTCAGATGGCTTTTCATAGCCGAGCATTCAGAGGTCGAGACAGCAGGTGCCGGGGGGGGGGGGGGTCGTAAAAGCAGGTCTGGGACAAGGTGGTTAGGATTCCATAGCTGCAGCCTAACAACAGAAACTGGATCAGCAGCACGACCAGGTGGACTGGGGATGGGGACAGCCAAGTCAGTGGACAGGAATGAAGATCACGCCAGTGACTCAATCCACTTAGGTTGAGAAAGCCTGGTACGACGTGATTCACCCCTCCCAGGGGACGGCATTGGAGAGCGTGAGCATTCTAGTGACTCAGCCCCCGTAATATGGTCAGAGATAAAGAATCCCAGTGGAGATAAGGGAACCGGCCAGGCAGAGACGGCAAGGGTAGTTGGTCACTCCATTGACTTGTCGTTCACTTTCGGTGCCCTGGGCAGGACCACGCTCAATCATAGGACCTACTGAAGAGATGAGTCTTCAGTAAAGACTTGAAACCGAGTCTGCGTCTCTCATATGGATAGGCAGACCATTCCATAAAAATGTATTTCTTAGGAGAAAGCTCTGCCTCCAGCTGTTGGCTCAGAAATTCTAGGAACATTAAGGAGGCCTGCGTCTTGTGACCGTAGCGTACATGTAGGTATGTACGGCAGAACCAAATCGTCTGGTCGGAGCAAGTCCATGTAATGATTTGTAGGGTAGCAGTAACAACTTGAAATCAGCACTGGCCTTGATTAACAGGAAGCCACTGTAGAGAGGCTAGCACTGGAGTAATATGATCAAATGTTTTGGTTCTCGTCTAGATTCTAGCAGCCTTGTTTAGCACTAACTGAAGATGATTTATTTTTTTATCCGGGTAGCCTGAGAGTAAAGCATTACAGTAGTCTAATCTAGAAGTGACAAATGCATGGATTAGTTTTTCTGCCAGAAAATATTAGCCAAAAAGTGTCTGATTTTTGCTATGTTACAAAGCTGGAAAAATGCTGGTCTTTAAATATTTTTGATGTTTGTCAGCAGAGATCCTTCAGTTTTATTTGAGCCGACTGTACAACTATCATTGTCAAACAGCAGATCTTTTTGTTTCTTGAGACCTGGAATTAGCATCTCTGTTTTTGTCCAAATTTAAACTTAATAACATTTGCAACCATCCACTTCCTTATGTCTGAAACACAGGCTTCCAGGGTAGGCAATATAGGTGCTTCACTATGTTTCATTGAAATGTACAGCTGTGTTTCGTCTGTATGGCAGTGAAAGTTGACATTGTATTTCCGAATGACCACAAAGAGGTAGCGTATATAGTGAAAATAATAGTGGTCCTAGAACGGAACCTTGAGGAACACCGAAACTTACCATTGATTTGCCAGAGGACAAACCATCCACAGAGATGAACTGACATCTTTCTGAATGATATGATCTCGACCAGGCAAGAACATGTCCATGTCGACCAATTAGGGTTTCCAATCTCTCCAAAAGAATGTGGTGATCGATGGTGTAGAAAGCGGCACTAAGGTCTAGGAGCAGGAGGACAAACACAAAGCCTTGGTCTGAGGCCATTTAAAAGGTAATTTACCACCTTTACGAGTGCGATCTCAGTGCTATGATGATTGGAGCGTTTAGTAGACATTATCTGTCTTCAGAAAGGCAGTGAGTTGCCTAGCAACAACTTTTTCTTAAATTTTTGAGAGGAATGAGAAATTCGATAAAGGCCAATTGACATTTTTTTTTCCACTAAATATTATTTCAGGAGAGGCTTTGTTGCTGCCACTTTTAGTACGTTTGGTGCATATCTGGTAGATAGGGAGACAATTATTATGCTCTGCATATGAGGGCCAAGCACAGGAAGTAGCTCTTTCAGTAGTTTAGTTGGAATATGGTCCAGTAGGTAGCTGGAAGGATTAGAGGCCATTACTATTTGTGAATGTTTCAAAAGATGCATGATTTTTTTTTTTTTAACTAAAAAACAACCTGATTGTCTCCATTGATCCTAGATCCTCTAAAATGTAATGTAAATGTAATCTCTGTCACGCCCGCTGCTACGCCCACCACCTAAGCCCATAAAAGAAAATGCCTGTGTAAGTGCAGTCTTTTTTTGTTCAGTGAGAACTGTTCATAAGGAAGGGCATTGGGGATCAACAGCTGTCTAGTCCTGCCTTGTGCCTCCTCCTACCCACCCCAGGGTTATTTTCACTGATAAGTTGCATCACCCTTGTCGACACGTTTGACAATACTACCATCTATTATTCATGTCATGGAGTATTCTGTTAATTAAAATCAACATTTTGACTACAGACCGTATTCACACCCCTTGACTTTTCCCACATGTTTGTTGCTACAGCCTGAATTTAAAATGGACTACATTGAGATTTTTTTTGTCACTGGCCAACTACACACATTACTCCATAAAGTCAGTGGAATTATGTTTTCTGTACGTTTTTTCTTATTGTACAACATAATTAAAAATGAAAAGCTGAACTGTCTTTAGTCAATAAGTATTCAACCCCTTTGTTAATGCAAGCCTAAATAATTTAAAGAGTAAAAACGTGCTTAAGAAGTTACATACTCACTCTGTAATCAATAATAGTGTTTAACATGATTTTTGAATGACTACCTCATCTCTGTACCCCACACGTACAATGATCTCTAAGGTCCCTCAGTCGAGCAGTGAATTTCAAACACAGATTCAACCACAAAGACTAGGAAGTTTTTCCAATGCCTAGCAAAGAAGGGCCCCTATTGAAGAAAAAAAAAGCAACAATTGAATATCCCTTTGAGCAGGGTGAAGTTATTAATTGCACGATTGCCGTGCGTGCGGTTGCCGTGCGCGCGGTTGCCTAGTGTGTGTGTGCGCGTGTGTGCGGTTGCCTAGTGTGTGTGTGCGGTTGCCTGGTGTGTGTGTGCGGTTGCCTAGTGTGTGTGTGTGTGTGCGGTTGCCTAGTGTGTGTGTGTGTGTGCGGTTGCCTAGTGTGTGTGTGTGTGTGCGGTTGCCTAGTGTGTGTGTGTGTGCGGTTGCCTAGTGTGTGTGTAGTTGCCTAATTGTGTGTGTGTGTGTGTGTGTTTTTGTTTCTGTGAAATCTTGACATTTGAACTTATTTCTCTTTGATGTAGAGAAGCTAAGTTCAGTCTGTCTGTGTCTGAGGCTGTGTGTCTTCATAAGTCTCTTTGTATATAACACAGTCTTTGGTATTGTGATATTTGATTAGAATAGCTGTTCCTAAAGCAACAGCTACTCTTCCTGGGCTCCACATGAATCGTGACATAATACAGAACATTTTAATAGACAAGAATAGCTCAAGGACAGAGCTAAATCCATTTTTTTTTTAAAGGCACACGTAGCCTACATATCAATACACACAAACTTATCTAGGTCAAATAGGGGAGAGGCGTTGTGTGTGGTGAAGTGTTGCTTCATCTGTTTTTATTTTTTTAAACAGGTTTGCTGTTCACTTGAACAATAGGAGATGGAACGGAGTTCCATCCAATAATGACTCTATATAATACCTGTACTCTTTCTTGATTTTATACTGGATTTGGGGACTCTGTTGCTCATAGAGGCTATATAGAATACTAATGTACTTGCAAGGGTAAGTATTTGTTTGTTTGATTTAAACTGGCTGAGCGTATAGTTATGGGCTTGTATTCATTGTCTGAGTAGGAGTTCTGATCTAGGATCAGCATAGTTATCGGTTTGTATTCATTGTCTGAGTAGGAGTTCTGATCTAGGATCAGCATAGTTATCGGTTTGTATTCATTGTCTGAGTAGGAGTTCTGATCTAGGATCAGCATAGTTATCGGTTTGTATTCATTGTCTGAGTAGGAGTTCTGATCTAGGATCAGCATAGTTATCGGTTTGTATTCATTGTCTGAGTAGGAGTTCTGATCTAGGATCAGTTCAGACTTATTTTTGTTGTTGTTGTATAGATCCTGATCCTAGATCAGCATTCCTACTCTGATATGGTTGGTACGTATTGGGTCCTGCTCTTTTTGGTGGAATATGCTCTGATGATTTGCTTGCAGTTAGAAAGATGTCATTTAAACCACGTTTTTACCATGTTATTTACCATTTATATCTATTTGTCTGTATTTAGTCTCATCCTTGCACTTTGCAACTCCCACCCACCCACTCACCCCAGTTCCCAGCTGAGGTTGGAGCTCATGTCTTTTTGGCTTATTCCCTATACAGTGCACTACTTTTAACCAGGCCCCATAGGGTACATTACTTTAGACCAGGCCCCATAGGGTATAGGGTGCATTACTTTTGACTAGGCCCAATAGGGTATAGGGTGCACTACTTTAGACCAGGCCCCATAGGGTGCATTACTTTAGACCAGGCCCCATAGGGTGCATTACTTTAGACCAGGCCCCATAGGGTGCATTACTTTAGACCAGGCCCCATAGGGTGCATTACTTTAGACCAGGCCCCATAGGGTGCATTACTTTAGACCAGGCCCCATAGGGTGCATTACTTTAGACCAGGCCCCATAGGGTGCATTACTTTAGACCAGGCCCCATAGGGTGCATTACTTTAGACCAGGCCCCATAGGGTGCACTACTTTAGACCAGGCCCCATAGGGTGCACTACTTTAGACCAGGCCCCATAGGGTGCACTACTTTAGACCAGGCCCCATAGGGTGCACTACTTTAGACCAGGCCCCATAGGGTGCGCTACTTTAGACCAGGCCCCATAGGGTGCGCTACTTTAGACCAGGCCCCATAGGGTGCGCTACTTTAGACCAGGCCCCATAGGGTGCGCTACTTTAGACCAGGCCCCATAGGGTGCGCTACTTTAGACCAGGCCCCATAGGGTGCGCTACTTTAGACCAGGCCCCATAGGGTGCGCTACTTTAGACCAGGCCCCATAGGGTGCGCTACTTTAGACCAGGCCCCATAGGGTGCACTACTTTAGACCAGGCCCCATAGGGTGCACTACTTTAGACCAGGCCCCATAGGGTGCATTACTTTAGACCAGGCCCCATAGGGTGCATTACTTTAGACCAGGCCCCATAGGGTGCATTACTTTAGACCAGGCCCCATAGGGTATAGGGTGCACTACTTTAGACCAGTCCCCATAGGGAATTGGGTGCCATTTGGGGAATCAAGCAAATTAAAAGTCATTTTCAATGTCTCACAGTGTCGCTGTAGGCTAGATCTGTGTTGATGATATACTTCTTGATATAATTACGTTGGTAGACCTTGTTACTATGAAGCCGAAACAGCCTGGAAAAGTAGGTTTTAAACTCTTTAAACCAGGGTCGCCCAGCTGGTGGCCACTTCAATCAGTGAAGATGAAGGGGAGGAGACAGGATAAAGAAGGATTTTTAAGCCTTGAGACAGTTGATACATGGATTGTGTATGTGTGCCATTCAGAGGGTGAATGGGCAAGACGAAATATTTAAGTGCCTTTGAACAGGGTATGGTAGTAGGTGCCAGGCGCACTGGTTTGAACGTGTCAAGAACTGTAACGCTGCTGGGGTTTTTCACACTCAACAGTTTCCTGTGTGTATCAAGAATGGTCCACCACCCAAATGACATCCAACCAACTTGACACAACTGTGGGAAGTGTTGGCATCAACATGGGCCAACATCCCTGTGGAACGCCTTCAACACCTTGTAGAGTCCATGCTGCAACAAATTGAGGCTGTTCTGAGGACAAAAGAGGGGGGGGACACTCAGTATGAGGAAGGTGTTCCTAATGTTTTGTCCACTCAGTGTGTGTCTGTCTCTGGAAAGTATTCATACTCCTTTACTTATTCCACGTTTTGTTAGTCTGAATTCAAAGGGATTCAATAGAATTGTTTTCTTTCACCCATCTACACACACAATACCCCACCCATAATGCCAAAACTAAAAACATGTTTCTATAGAGTTTTGCAAATGTATTGAAAATGAAATAGAGAAATATCTCTGCTACAATACATAACGGCTACTCCGAGCTTCACACATTCAAATAAGATCTACATTCATTTCCTCCCATGCCTGTTACGCTCTGCGTGCTGTAGCTTGAATGGAGGGTTTTGGTTAGCCAAAATCTCTCACAGGGGAAATGTTGAATTTCCCCGATGGCCAGTAAAGAGGGATCCGCCCCGATGGCCAGTAAAGAGGGATCCGCCCCGATGGCCAGTAAAGAGGGATCCGCCCCGATGGCCAGTAAAGAGGGATCCGCCCCGATGGCCAGTAAGGAGGATCCGCCCGATGGCCAGTAAAGAGGATCCGCCCCGATGGCCAGTAAAGAGGGATCCGCCCCGATGGCCAGTAAAAAGGGATCCGCCCCGATGGCCAGTAGGAGGCATCCGCCCCGATGGCCAGTGAGGAGGCATCCGCCCGATGGCCAGTGAGGAGGCATCCGCCCGATGGCCAGTGAGGAGGCATCCGCCCGATGGCCAGTGAGGAGGCATCCGCCCCGATGGCCAGTGAGGAGGCATCCGCCCCGATGGCCAGTGAGGAGGCATCCGCCCCGATGGCCAGTGAGGAGGCATCCGCCCCGATGGCCAGTGAGGAGGCATCCGCCCCGATGGCCAGTGAGGAGGCATCCGCCCCGATGGCCAGTGAGGAGGCATCCGCCCCGATGGCCAGTGAGGAGGCATCCGCCCGATGGCCAGTGAGGAGGCATCCGCCCGATGGCCAGTGAGGAGGCATCCGCCCCGATGGCCAGTGAGGAGGCATCCGCCCCGATGGCCAGTGAGGAGGCATCCGCCCGATGGCCAGTGAGGAGGCATCCGCCCCGATGGCCAGTGAGGAGGCATCCGCCCCGATGGCCAGTGAGGAGGCATCCGCCCCGATGGCCAGTGAGGAGGCATCCGCCCCGATGGCCAGTGAGGAGGCATCCGCCCCGATGGCCAGTGAGGAGGCATCCGCCCCGATGGCCAGTGAGGAGGCATCCGCCCCGATGGCCAGTGAGGAGGCATCCGCCCCGATGGCCAGTGAGGAGGCATCCGCCCCGCTGGCCAGTGAGGAGGCATCCGCCCCGCTGGCCAGTGAGGAGGGATCCGCCCCGCTGGCCAGTGAGGAGGGATCCGCCCCGCTGGCCAGTGAGGAGGGATCCGCCCCGCTGGCCAGTAAGGAGGGATAATCCCTTTTATTCCATTTCTATGGTGGAAAGGCTGTGAACTGTTACGTGGTAGAATCAATCATTGATATATCGTCGTCTATATACCATACCCTATGTGATGTCTATCTGTGCTAGAATACTGAGGCAACTGGAGTAGGGTTGCAAAATTTACAGGAAATTCTAAGAAATTTGTGGAACGGTACCGACCTTATCTTGCAGACATGGTTTTCCTGGAAGTCCTTGGCTGGTCTGAGGCTCACTGTGGCCTTTTGTATGGCGTGCCTGTGTCTCTAACGGACTACTGATAGAAATAGCTGATAATCTTGACCTGGATGTTACTGTAGTCCATAGAGTTGGATAGAGGGCACACTTGGCTCAAAGCCTGTTTTTGTTTTGCCACGGAGTACTTTAACCATTTTGAATTCGTTATTTCGATGGGACTATTTATGAATTCCAATACACTCATAGAAGAAGAACTAAAGAAAAAAATGTCTGATTTGTTGTGGGGTCATACTCACGTACTACCCATAATGCAATTAACAGTAAACAAAGTCTATCAAAAATGTTTATCTGACTCCATAAAGCACCGCCTTATCTCAGTTCACTGGTCACGATAACCACACCCACCCGTAGCACACGTTCCAGCAGGTATATCTCACTGATCATAGTCCATCTGTAAACAGCCCACCCAATCTACCTACCTCATCCCCAAATGGTTTTTATTTACTTTTCTGCTCTTTTGCACACCAGTATCTCTACTTGCACATCATCATCTGCTCATTTATCACTCCAGTGTTAATCTGCTAAATTGTAATTATTCGCTCCTATGGCCTATTTATTGCCTTACCTCCTCATGCCATTTGCACACACTGTATATAGACATTATTTTTTTTCTACTGTGTCATTGACTTGTTTTATTGTGTTATTGGCTTGTTTATTCCATGTGTAACTCTGTGTTGTTGTTTGTGTCGCACTGCTTTGTTTTATCTTGGTCCAGGTCGCAGTTGTAAATGAGAACTCTATCTCAACTGACCTACCTGGTTAAATAGAGGTGAAATAAACAAACAAAGCAATGCAAGAGACTATAGTTGAGTTACAGGAATTGACTCTCAATAAAGATTTGAACATTTGTATTCTAAAGGCATGTATATTTCATGTCATTGTAAAATGAATGGATTCACATACGGCATAAATATTAAGTTACAAGACAACACTGACATTAACAAAACATTAAAGGTCCTCACCAGAGAGAAATATCACCCCTATTTCAACGTAGTTGTTATTTTTAATTTAAACTTTATTTAACTAGGCAAGTCAGTTAAGAACAAATTCTTAGTAACAATTAACGGCCTACCACGGCCAAACCCTGACGACGCTTTTGCCAATTGTGCACTGCCCTAAGGGACTCCCAATCACGGTTGTGGTACAGCCTGGATTCGAACCATGGACTGTAGTTTCTGTAGCTGCGCCACTCGGGAGTGTCAATTCCTGTTCTATAAGGGAAGTTGTTGTTTAGTTTCCACCTCCGAAGAATGACGCAGGCTGCCAGAGACTGAAGAAGAAGCTCGACACCCCAATCACTTTTTTTTTCTTTTTCTGATTCAATGACAATCCATTAACAAAGTAGAGCAGATCCAGCTGCTAATGCATTGGAGTGTATGGGAGACACACCCCCTTAAGTAGACCGGAATGGATTTTCTTTTCAATGGTGAACGTCCTGAGTACACCATCTTCATTTATACACCATCTTTGCTGTAGCCAAAGATGATCTATTATATTGCTCAGCTATAACTCGTGAACTTTGCAGGTGTTTCTGATGAATAAACAATGCCACTCTGTTGGATGGTACCATTTTAAATGAAACCCAGCCCGTGAAACCCAGCCCTGAAACCCAGCCCGTAGTCTAAAAATATCAGTGGCAGGTAATTTAATAGGAAATGACACGTCATTGAATTTGCACAAAGCAGGTGCTTCGGGTTTGTCACATCAAGACCAAATATATCATACTTTAATTAAAACAATCGTTGTGCAACATCATGGGTCAGCATTCTACTGGTGTGGGTGTTTTTAAGTGAAGTATCTTGTCATGGTCAGAGAGGGGGGAGAGAGAGACATGGTCCATAGTTCTTGGGGGAGATGGGGAGAATGACAGTCTCTCACCATTTACATTTACATTTAAGTAATTTAGCAGACGCTCTTATCCAGAGCGACTTACAAATTGGTGAATTCACCTTCTGACATCCAGTGGAACAGCCACTTTACAATAGTGCATCTAAATCATTTAAGGGGGGGGGGGGTGAGAAGGATTACTTTATCCTATCCTAGGTATTCCTTAAAGAGGTGGGGTTTCAGGTGTCTCCGGAAGGTGGTGATTGACTCCGCTGTCCTGGCGTCGTGAGGGAGTTTGTTCCACCATTGGGGGGCCAGAGCAGCGAACAGTTGTTGGACTTGTTGGATTCAAAATATGAGTTGTTAACTCAACCGCTATGCTATTGGTCAACATCCAATCAGATATCAGACCTACAAGATCACAACATGACCTCTGCTACACAGAAGGGTGACAAAATTCCTGAGAAGACAATAGGAGTCACTTAGGGGGGCTGTGTTGCCCTACAAAATTGACTATTTTAAAGTTTGAGGTCAATTGCGCTTCCCAATGCTGTCAAAGAAGATGCTATTGCAAGGTTGGGAGGTGTGGTATCATTTCATCTCTATGTTGCAGTCTAATGACATGGAGGCTTCCTCTGTCATCCGTCCTGACCCGCGATGATGTAAGTGCTTAGATGGAGCTTAGCAGCCACACGAGGATCCAACCACATCGGACGGAAAATCTTAAGAGGCACACATTAATGCTTTTGTTTGTGTGAACGAAACAAAGCCTTTGCTCTTCTCCCTTTCATGTTGTTGTTGTTGTTGTTGATGAGGCCTAGTGGTCTGTAATAATCCATTCCAAAACCCCACTTGACTTGACTCACCACATGTCTGTTTATACCATGATGCTATGGATGACTAGATTTCAGATAGACCTACATGGTGGGACAGTGGGGGGCCTGACCCTACCGCCAGGCCTGACCCTACCGCCAGGCCTGACCCTACCGCCAGGCCTGACCTAGTGGTCTGAGGTCAGTGTTTCTCATTCAGTGTTAGTATGAGCAAATATTTGTCTCTTGACAAAGTGATTCCATCCAGAGTCAGATGTGGCCACAGCCACACACATATGTCTATTTTAGTCCTTAAACACCCCTGAGAACACCGTTTACTGACCAACACCCCTGAGACGTGTGTGTACTGTGTTGACCCCTGAGACGTGTGTGTGTGTGTGGGTGTACTGTGTTTACCCCTGAGACGTGTGTGTGTGTGTACTGTGTTGACCCCTGAAGTGTGTGCGTACTGTGTTGACAACACTCTTGAGACTAGCGTTGTTTACTCTGTGGACTGTGGGAGAGACGCATATTTGTATTTATTTATTTAACTAGGCAAGTCAGTTAAGAACTCTTAAAATTCTTATTTTACAACGACGACCTAAGCCGGCCAAACCATCCCTTTTAACTGGACGATGCTGAGACAATTGTGTGCAGCCCTATGGGACACCCGATCACGGCTGGTTGTGATACAGCCCGGATTCAAACCAGGGACTGTAGTGACGCCTCTGTGGTCCCTGTCTGATCACGTTCATGGATCTGTTTCAATGACTCTTTCCTCAATTCCTCGGGTCCTCTCTTCTCGCCACCTCCTTCTTTAAAATGTATTGGAGGAGAGGAATGTCTCCTTCTTTTTCAAGAGGAGGAGGAGGTGATGATGATGAGGAGAGCAGATGTGAGGAATCAAGGAAAGTTTCGTTGAGAGAAGGCCCAATCAGCTCATGGTACTGTCGTGGACAGACTGGGTGATGTCTTTTCCACGAATCTCCAGTAGTTTCGCTTTTTCTCTTACCCAGCTGCTTCCGACCCGTGCCTAATGCAGGAACACATTGTCCACATTCCTCTGTCAACCACTCATGCAGACAAGATATCACACACACACACACACACACACACACACACACACACACACCAATGCAAATAGGGCTAGGCTTCACGCAGCTGTTATCAATCTCGGTCATCTTTTAGTTACACAACAAGCCTTCATTGTAATTGTGTTTTTTATTAAAAACTAATATCATTGCTCAAGCTCTTAAATGTAATGATCGGTACAGGCTGTATTAAATGTAATGATCTGTACACTACAGGATGTATTAAATGTAATGATCTGTACACTACAGGATGTATTAAATGTAATGATCTGTACACTACAGGATGTATTAAATGTCATGATCTGTACACTACAGGATGTATTAAATGTAATGATCTGTACACTACAGGATGTATTTAAATGTAATGATCTGTACACTACAGGATGTATTAAATGTCATGATCTGTACACTATAGGATGTATTAAATGTCATGATCTGTACACTACAGGATGTATTAAATGTCATGATCTGTACACTACAGGCTGTATTAAATGTCATGATCTGTACACTACAGGCTGTATTAAATGTAATGATCTGTACACTACAGGCTGTATTAAATGTCATGATCTGTACACTACAGGCTGTATTAAATGTCATGATCTGTACACTACAGGCTGTATTAAATGTCATGATCTGTACACTACAGGATGTATTTAAATGTAATGATCTGTACACTACAGGATGTATTAAATGTAATGATCTGTACACTACAGGATGTATTAAATGTAATGATCTGTACACTACAGGATGTATTTAAATGTAATGATCTGTACACTACAGGATGTATTAAATGTAATGATCTGTACACTACAGGCTGTATTAAATGTAATGATCTGTACACTACAGGCTGTATTAAATGTAATGATCTGTACACTACAGGCTGTATTAAATGTAATGATCTGTACACTATAGGATGTATTAAATGTAATGATCTGTACACTACAGGCTGTAATTATCTGTACGCTACAGGCTGTATTTAAATGTAATGATCTGTACACTACAGGATGTATTTAAATGTAATGATCTGTACACTACAGGCTGTAATGATCTGTACACTACAGGCTGTAATGATCTGTACACTACAGGCTGTATTTAAATGCTCCATTCCGTTGTGTGCGAAAGGAATATCCATTTATTTTATATCTCCGACACGACGATTGGTTGCTGACAATACCACAGTCCACAGCCAGGTTTTTAGAACGGGCACCGGTGTTCGCGCTTTCATTCTCCCAATGTTGATGCCTCTGACAGTTCTCTATGAAATGACCTGCTGTAAACAAGGAAATCGGATCAGAGAATTTAAGATCTTTTATATTGATTAGCGTTCAGGACAATGTGTATCCACATCTTTTTGGTGTAAATTAATTGCATATCTGCTTTCACTGGACATATTTATGTTTTAAAATCAGAAATAACAGCCCAAGGTCGGAATGGTTAATTATGGAACGTTCACTGTTGTCATGGTAATGAACTCCAGTGTGGATTTGACCTTGTGTTTTAGGGTATTGTCCTGCTGAAAGGTGAATTCATCTCCCCGTGTCTGGTGGAATGCAGACTGAACTAGGTTTTCCTCTAGGATTTTGTCTGCGCTTAATTCATGAGGCAAAATGGTGGTCACCTAAATAGGCTGGTTTTCTGACCCTACCTTTTTTTAAAGGTAGCTGTGACCAATGGATGCATATCTGTATTCCCAGTCATGTGAAATTCATAGATTAGGGCCTAATGAATTTATTTACATTGACTGAGTTCTTTTATATGAATTGTAACTTAATAAAATCTTTGAAATTGTTGCATGTTTCATTTATATAATGGTTCAGTGTAGGTTAGTATTGTGGAGTAACTACACTGTTGTTGATCCATCTCAAATTTCCTTCCTCCCCAGGAACTGAGTTTGGAAGGACTTCTGTATGTTTGTAGTGAATGGGTGTATTCATAAACTATCCAAAGTGTAATAAATAACTTCACCATACTCAGAGGGGGGTACTAGCTGATGGTCACCGGAAATGTATTCAACGATGATATTGCTTGTGGCCGTAATGTTACCTAATCTCTCTTATGAAGCTCAGCACAGTTCACCAGAGCTGCGTGGACATAGAACTCAATTCAAAACGCTAGCTAATCAAATACTAGCTAGCCTGTTCACCAGAGCTGCGTGGACGTAGGACTCAATTCAAAACGCTAGCTAATCAAACGCTAGCTAGCCTGTTCACCAGAGCTGCGTGGATGTAGGACTCAATTCAAAACGCTAGCTCATCATATAGGCTGGAACAAGGGGCTATTTCCATTCAAAGGTATCTTATGTCTCAACTGCATGGCAATACAGTGTACAGTGGGTACACTCCTCTCCTCTTATTCTTCTCCCAACCTTCTCTCCTCCATGTTCTTCTGCTCGACTGTCTGTCTGATGACTCATCTCTGCTCTCTCTGAGAGCCCTGTGGTAATCCTGCTACAGCAGTCCTCCCCATTCCCTTCTCCTGATATAAACAGTATTTCTCTGCTTCTCTATTCCTCTTCTCCTAACATAAACAGACTCAATTCCTTCTCTCCCGCTTGCTCTCTCTTTTATTCTTCCTCCCTTCTCCTCCTTCTCATAACAGTCTCTCACTCATTCCCCTCTGCTCTCTCTATTACCCCCTGATCCTGTCCTCATAGTGTAGTGCCCTTACTCTGGTTTCTTTGATTCCCTCCTCAGAGCAGTGTGTTAGGATTGCCAGTACCATGCTCAGTAAATAGTATTGACCATAGCTCTAACTAATGAGCTTCCTCTATAAACCTTTAAGTGGCCAGTCTCTGGATACGTACCAAATAGCACCCTATTCCCTATTATAGTGCACTCATTTCGACAAGGACCTATAGGGAATAGGGTGCCATTTTGGACACATGCTCTGTCGGTGTCTACCCCTGTGACCCTGGCGACAACCTTTACAGTCTACAGGTGAAGAAGACATCTCTGGTGGAAAAACAATACTGACTAGAGGAGAAGAAGACATCTCTGGTGGAAAACAATACTGACCAGAGGAGAAGAAGACATCTCTGGTGGAAAACAATACTGACTAGAGGAGAAGAAGACATCTCTGGTGGAAACACAATACTGACCAGAGGAGAAGAAGACATCTCTGGTGGAAAACAATACTGACTAGAGGAGAAGACATCTCTGGTGGAAAAACAATACTGACTAGAGGAGAAGAAGACATCTCTGGTGGAAACACAATACTGACCAGAGGAGAAGAAGACATCTCTGGTGGAAACACAATACTGACCAGAGGAGAAGACATCTCTGGTGGAAACACAATACTGACTAGAGGAGAAGAAGACATCTCTGGTGGAAAACAATACTGACTAGAGGAGAAGACATCTCTGGTGGAAACACAATACTGACCAGAGGAGAAGAAGACATCTCTGGTGGAAAACAATACTGACTAGAGGAGAAGAAGACATCTCTGGTGGAAAACAATACTGACCAGAGGAGAAGACATCTCTGGTGGAAACACAATACTGACCTGGTGGAAAACAATACTGACTAGAGGAGAAGAAGACATCTCTGGTGGAAACACAATACTGACCTGAGGAGAAGAAGACATCTCTGTTGGAAACACAATACTGACCAGAGGAGAAGACATCTCTGGTGGAAAAACAATACTGACTAGAGGAGAAGAAGACATCTCTGGTGGAAACACAATACTGACCAGAGGAGGAGAAGACATCTCTGGTGGAAACACAATACTGACCTGGTGGAAAACAATACTGACTAGAGGAGAAGAAGACATCTCTGGTGGAAACACAATACTGACCTGAGGAGAAGAAGACATCTCTGGTGGAAAACAATACTGACTAGAGGAGAAGAAGACATCTCTGGTGGAAACAATACTGACCAGAGGAGAAAACAATACTGACCAGAGGAGAAGAAGACATCTCTGGTGGAAAACAATACTGACCAGAGGAGAAGAAGACATCTCTGGTGGAAAACAATACTGACCAGAGGAGAAGAAGACATCTCTGGTGGAAAACAATACTGACCAGAGGAGAAGAAGACATCTCTGGTGGAAAACAATACTGACCAGAGGAGAAGAAGACATCTCTGGTGGAAAACAATACTGACCAGAGGAGAAGACATCTCTGGTGGAAAACAATACTGACCAGAGGAGAAGAAGACATCTCTGGTGGAAACACAATACTGACCAGAGGAGAAGAAGACATCTCTGGTGGAAAACAATACTGACCAGAGGAGAAGACATCTCTGGTGGAAAACAATACTGACCAGAGGAGAAGAAGACATCTCTGGTGGAAAACAATACTGACCAGAGGAGAAGACATCTCTGGTGGAAAACAATACTGACCAGAGGAGAAGAAGACATCTCTGGTGGAAAACAATACTGACCAGAGGAGAAGAAGACATCTCTGGTGGAAAACAATACTGACCTGGTGGAAAACAATACTGAGCAGAGAAGAAGAAGACATCTCTGGTGGAAAACAATAATACTGACCAGAGAAGAAGAAGACATCTCTGGTGGAAAACATCTCTGGTGGAAAACAATACTGACCAGAGGAGAAGAAGACATCTCTGGTGGAAAACAATACTGACCAGAGGAGAAGAAGACATCTCTGGTGGAAAACAATACTGACCTGGTGGAAAACAATACTGAGCAGAGAAGAAGAAGACATCTCTGGTGGAAAACAATACTGACCAGAGGAGAAGACATCTCTGGTGGAAAACAATACTGACCAGAGGAGAAGAAGACATCTCTGGTGGAAAACAATACTGACCAGAGGAGAAGAAGACATCTCTGGTGGAAAACAATACTGACCAGAGGAGAAGACATCTCTGGTGGAAAACAATACTGACCAGAGGAGAAGAAGACATCTCTGGTGGAAAACAATACTGACCTGGTGGAAAACAATACTGAGCAGAGAAGAAGACATCTCTGGTGGAAACACAATACTGACCAGAGGAGAGAACTTTAAAAGAGAATATGTCAGTTCAATCCAATAGCCTGAACTTTATTCATCCCAGAGGGGCAACTCTTGGAAGACAAGTGTTTAAACAATATTATATGTGCTATTGAAGTCCACTTCTTTATTGAGTTGCTGTCTGAGCATTTATATTTTTACAAGAGGAGATCTCCTGGCTGGGCTGTATGTGTGGACATAGGCTGTATGCATCCCAAATTTAGGGAATAGGGTGCTATAAGACCCATAGGGATCAAGTCAAACGTAGTGCTCTATGTACTAGGGAATAGAGTGCCATTTGGAACATAAACAAAGCCTTTCCTTCAATCTAGAGAGCTCTACCACTACACTCTGAAAGCCTCTGTCGCTAGACTACACTCTCAAAGCCTCTGTCGCTAGACTACACTCTGGAAGCCTCCGTCGCTAGACTACACTCTGGAAGCCTCCGTCGCTAGGCTACACTCTGGAAGCCTCCGTCGCTAGGCTACACTCTGGAAGCCTCCGTCGCTAGGCTACACTCTGGAAGCCTCCGTCGCTAGGCTACACTCTGGAAGCCTCCGTCGCTAGGCTACACTCTGGAAGCCTCCGTCGCTAGGCTACACTCTGGAAGCCTCCGTCGCTAGGCTACACTCTGGAAGCCTCCGTCGCTAGGCTACACTCTGGAAGCCTCCGTCAAGACAAACAAGACATTTGGAGGGATTTCATCCTGTCACTGTTTTTTCAGGATCTTAGCCAGGGGTGTATATGTTTAAACCTTTTAACAAAGTTGGGATCCTTCACCCAAAAACATCCCTCCCACCCCATAATTTTAATCGCAGTGCATGTGTCGCAAAACATATTATTTTCTGTGTATAGCCTAACTAGACCAGTGTATTTGAAAATTATTCAGACCCTATGACTTTTTCCATATTTTATGTTACAGCTTTATACTAAAATTGATTGAATGTTAGTTTTTTCATCAATCTACACACACTACCCCATAATGACAAAGCGATAACAGGTTCTTAGACATTTTTTCAGATGTATTAAAAATAAAAGTGCCATCCATCATTCTTAAAAGTAAACAAACAAGATTCATCCCTGAGATGTTTCTACAACTTGATTTGAGTCCACCCGTGGTAAATTTAATTGATTGGACATGATTTGGAAAGGCACACACCTGTCTATATAACGGTACCACAGTTGACAGTGCATGTCAGAGCAAAAACCAAGGCTTGAGGTCGAAGGGAGTTTTCCGTAGAACTCAAGAGACAGGATTGTGTCGAGGCACAGATCTGGGGAAGGGTAACAAAATATTTCTGCAGAATTGAAGGTCCCCAAGAACACAGTGGCCTCCATCATTCTTAAATGGAAGAAGTTTGGAAACACCAAGACTCTTCCTCAAGCTGACTGCCTGGGCCAAACTGCACAATCGGGGGAGAAAGACCTTGGTCAGGGAGGTGACCAAGAACTTGATGGTCACTCTGACAGAACTCCAGAGTTCCTCTGTGGACAACCATCTCTGCCGCACTCCACCAATCAGGCCTTTATGGTAGAGTGGCCAGACCTAAGCCACTCCTCGGTAAAAAATTCTCTGGTCTGATGAAACCAAGATTAAACTCTTTGGCCTGAATGCCAAGCGTCATGTCTGGAGGAAACTTGGCGCCATCCCTATGGTGAAGCATGGTGGTGGCAGCATAATGCTGTGGGATGTTTTTTAGCCACAGGGACTGGGAGACTAGTCAAGATTGAGGGAAAGATGAATGGAGCAAAGTACAGAAAGATCCTTGATGAAAACCTGCTCCAGAGCGACCCTAAACACACAGGCAAAATAACACGAGTGGCTTCGGGACAAGTCTCTAAATGTCCTTGAGTGGCCCAGCCAGAGCTCGGACTTGAACCCGATCGAACATCTCTAGAGAGACCTGAAAATAGCTGTTCAGTGACGCTCTCCATCCAACCTGACAGAGCTTGAGAGGATCTGCAGAGAAGAATGGGAGAAACTCTCCAAATACAGGTGTGCCAAGCTTGTAGCGTCATACCCAAGAAGACTCGAGGCTGTAATTGCTGCCAACGGGGCTTCATACATATGTAAATGTAATATTTTAGTTTTTTTAAATGTTTAATACATTGGCTAAAATAATGTTTTTGCCTTTTCATAATGTGGGTAGTGTGTTTTAGATTGATTTAATCCATTTTAGAATAAGGCTGGAATATAACACAATGTGGAAATGTCAAGGGGTCTGAATACTTTCCAAATGCACTGTATATGACTATAAAGGCCTGGAGAAATTCCTGTAATTTAAATAAACTAGAGAAGAAGAGGCTACTGTGGTGAATTTGCAAGGCATGCCAGACAAGACATTGCGAGATGCAGATTACTTAGACAAATGTGCGTAGTTCTGCCTGCCCCTCTCTCTCCCTCCTGCTGGCCTGCCTGCCCCTCTCTCTCCCTCCTGCTGGCCTGCCTGCCCCTCCTCTCTCTCCCTTGTGCTGGCCTGCCTGCCCCTCTCTCTCCCTCCTGCTGGCCTGCCTGCCCCTCCTCTCTCTCCCTCGTGCTGGCCTGCCTGCCACTCCTCTCTCAATTCAATTCAAGGGCTTTATTGGCATGGGAAACATTTGTTAACATTGCCAAAGCAAGTGAGGTAGATAATATATCAAGTGAAAAACAATAAAAATTAACAGTAAACATTACACATACAGAAGTTTCAAAACAATAAAGACATTACAAATGTCATATTATATATATATATATATATATATATATATATATATATATACATACATACATACATACATACATACATACATACATACATACATACATACATACATACATACATACATACATACATACATACATACATACATACATACATACATACATACATACATACACACACACACACACACACACACACACACACACACACACAGTGTATACAGTCTCTCTCGCGCTGGCCTGTCTGCCCCTCCTCTCTCTCCCTTGTGCTGGCCTGCCTGGCCCTCCTCTCTCTCACGCTGGCATGCCTGCCCCTCCTCTCTTTCCCTCGTGCTGGCCTGTCTGCTCTTTCTCTTTGCTAATGATGCAGGTGTGTGTTCAGTCTGTTGCCTTTAGAATATCCTAGTTTATTCATGGGACCAATGTTACCGGGATACAGAGGTATCTACAGGCCAGTCTTGCTTGCACGGGCTACTCTTCGTTGCTGAGTGGGTGGGGGTGTTTTCTGTCTCATATTATGAAAATATAGCTGGGCTACCTGTACCGATGGCACCTTTCGGATTATGATGGTATGTGGCCCTTTGAAAGCGCCTTGGTTACTGGATGTTTGTCTGTCTGTTAGGGTAGGCCACGCCAAGGCATCCTCTGGAGATATGAACAACATTTTACTTGTCTGTAAAGTAGACCTGCTTCCGAGGCAGCAATATCTTCCATCATTCGGCCCCCAGAGTTCTCGAGTGGCTGTGTGCAGGCTGCCTGCTGCAAGACATTTATAAAGAAAGAAAGCACATCCGCAGCACATCAATCAGCAATTGTTGTCAGGGAAACAACAGAACATTCTATGCTGGTGCAGAACTCTATTTTCTGTAAACTCATTTTTGATGCTGTAGTTTTAATTGTTTGAAAAGTGATCAATAGCTGCTATTGACATGTTACTGTAGCTGCGTTCTGTGACTGTGAAGGGTTGGTAGATATGACTTCATTGTCCGGTCCGAGCTGTCCCTCATAGGTAATAGGACCATTGTTCTATGTTGGGAATCGACGAGGAATTTGTATTCTTAAAAAAAAAAATTGTATTTTAACTGAAAACCGATTTTAAAAACCTCTAAATAAATTACAGTTTAAACTTTTAAGCAAAATTGTCCACTTGTCACATCCCTGATCTTAGCCATTGTTTTTTAAAATGTTATCTAGTGGTCATGGTCACTGGCTGTTATCTCTGTCACAGTGGCTCTGACAAGTTTGTGTCGTGTGTGTGCGTGCACATTTTGAGAGTGTTTTTCGTGCGCGACCTAGGGATTGGCACTGTTCATCGAATATCTGAATGGATGTTAGTATTTCGATTACTTGAGTCTGTTCATTACATTTTCTCAAAAAAAAAAAAAGATCATTTTCTTTAAAGAATGTAGTTTTTATTACTGTGATTTGAGCATTCAGCTCTCCCGTCTGCCCTGACATCGGTATCCCCCACACTTCAAATAGCAATGGCAGGTGCTGACCTAACAGAGCTTCCGCTATACCTGACACCGATAAATGCACTTACCAGGAAACCTTATTGTAACAGAATCAGTTCTATCATGGCAAATCAGACTACTGTCTTTTGCTGCTAGCCAAACTACCAGAGAAACGCCTGCTGTTTACCTCCTGCCATGTGCTGTTTACCTCCTGCCAATGCCACGTCATTCTGATTGGTCGAGAGTCGATAACAATTATTTTTATTTTGACTATCCGGATATTCGAAAAGAATGTCATGATATTATTTGAATAGTGAAATAGAATTTTAAATGCTCATCCTTAGTGCGTGTGTTGCGTGTGTTCAACGCACTAATAGTTGTTCCCTCTGCCTCTCAGACATAAGAACTGTTTCTGTCCTTCTCCCCCTGGTGTTATGGTCCAAGTCCAGCGGAGTTGGAACGTGAGAGAGTTTCTCACAGCTCTCTACTTTTAGGTCACAACCCTTGACAGTGGGAGTCTGGGGGGGTGGGCTGTAAGGTGTCTCTTGTGTTGGGAAGGGGTGGCCTGTAGGGTGTCTCTTGTGTCTGGGGGGGGGGCATGTAAGGTGTCTCTTGTGTCAAGGGGTGAGACGAGGGGGGTGGCCTGTAAGGTGTCTCTTGTGTTGGGGGGTGGCCTGTAGGGTGTGTCTTGTATCTGGGGGGGGGGGGCTGTAAGGTGTCTCTTGTGTCAAGGGGTGAGACGAGGGGGGGGTGGCCTGTAGGGTGTGTCTCGTGTCAAGGGGTGAGACGAGGGGGGGGGGGTGGCCTGTAGGGTGCCTCTCGTGTCAAGGGGTGAGACGAGGGGGACAGGGGGTTGTTATGTGGTGTTATTAGTGTAATCAGGGTGTCTCATTTAAAGACAACTCAAGTCTCTCTCTCAGCAGCCGATTTCTGTCAAAACATTTTTGAATATTTTGAAGCAAAAATATATAATTAAACACATGTAAATCGAGTTGTGTTACAGATTTACATTTTCACCTTTTTTGATAAGCTCTATTTCCTGTTGATATTAACACTGAGTGCTCTTGGCAAATAATTAGTACTCCTTGGTTGCACCTTTATAATGGTTCCCTTTTTACAGTGCACTACTTTTGACCAGGGCTCTGGTCCAAAGTCCCTTTTATAAGGGAAAAGGGTGCCATTTAGGATACATATTTGGCAGTGTGTAGGGAAGAGAGTGATTACGGTGGGAAGACTGGACACTGGGGCCAAGCTGCTCATGTTGAGTCGACAATCTGTTGTCTCACATGGAAACCTGGTGCAAAGACGTCAGCAACACATAGACCTCCACTGCTGGATGGACGGCATCACCGTGATATCTCTGGAATCTAGATTTGCTGATATCATTTTATGGGTGAATTTTTATGATGTCACTGTCAGCTGAAGAAGATGCAGCGCCACAGCAACTGTCTTACCAGCTCCTGACCAATCCTGCTATTAGAAAAAATATATATATATTTCCAGGGCCCGAAAAACAGCTTCTGGACATTTTAGAACAGCGATCAATAACCTCGATTTGGATCAACATTCCTATTTCAATGAATCAACGAAGCTCTGTACGTTCTGCGGACCAGGCCGTAATCCCCCGGGAATCGGGAAGAGGACGCGGAGGTAAAGGAGACCGGTGAGGCGGCATCTTGACGAGACTGTCGGCGAGCAAATAGACCGCCATTGCCCTTTTTTTGTGTTTTATTGGTGAACGTGCATTCAGAACAACCTGGATGAACCTCAATCTAGAATATTCTATCAACGGGACCTGAAAAACTGTAATAGCCTATGTTTCTCAGAGTTGTGGCTGAATGAGGACATTGATAATATACAGTGAGGTTTTCTTTGCGTCGTTAAGACCGGACGGCAGACTCCGGTAAGACAAAAGGGAGAAGGGGTGAGCCGGTCTGTTCAGGAAGTCTGACATTTTTGTACGCCTGAGTTAGTAAACCTCATGATAAGCTGTAGACCAGTGGTTCCCAAACGTTTTATAGTCCCGTACCCCCTTCAAACATTCAACCTCCAGCTGTACCCCCTCTAGCACCAGGGTCAGCGCACTCTCAAATATGTTTTTTTTTTGCCATCATTGTAAGCCTGCCACACACACACAATACGATACATTTATTTAACATAAGAATGAGTTTTGTCACAACGCGGCTTGGGGGAAGTGATAAAGACCTCTTATAGGACCAGAGCACAAATAATAATAATCATTCATTTTGCTCTTTATTTAACCATCTTACATATAAAACCTTATTTGTTCATCGAACAATTGTGAATAACTCACCACAGGTTAATGAGAAGGGTGTGGTTGAAAGGATGCACATAACTCTGCAATGTTGGGTTGTATTGGAGAGAGTCTCAGTCTTAGATACATTTCCACACACAGTCTGTGCCTGTATTTAGTTTTCATGCTAGTGAGGGCCGAGAATCCACTCTCTTCATACGTACATGGTTGCAAAGGGCATCAGTGTCTTAACAGTGCGATTTGCCAAGGCAGGATACTCTGAGTGCAGCCCAATCCAGAAATCTGGCAGTGGCTTCTGATTTAAATTCAATTTTCACAGAACCGCTTGTTGCAATTTCAATGAGGCTCTCTTGTTCAGATATCAGTAAGTGGACTGGAGGCATCCGTTTCGGGAAAGTACCTGTGTAATTGCGCACCCAGCTCACTCGTGCTTCGCTATATCACATTTGACATTGTCCGTAAGCTTCAGTTCATTTGCACACAAAAAAATCGTACAATGATGGAAAGACCTGTGTGTTGTCCTTGTTAATGCAGACAGAAAAAGAGCTCCAACTTCTTAATCAAAGCCTCAATTTTGTCCTGCACATTGAATATAGTTAACCTCTTACATCTATGGGGGCGCTATTTCATTTTTGGATGAAAAACGTTCCCGTTTTAAACAAGATATTTTGTCACAAAAAGATGCTCGACTATGCATATAATTGATACCATTCGAAAGAAATCACTCTGACGTGTCCAGAAATACCAAGATATTCTCTGTGCGTGCCCTAGAACGTGAGCTTCAGGCAAAACCAAGATGAGATGGCATCCAGGAAATGACAAGGATTTTTGAGGCTCTGTTTTCCATTGTCTCCTTATATGGCTGTGAATGCGAGAGGAGTGAGTCAACCCTTTCTGTCGTTTCCCCAAGGTGTCTGCAGCATTGTGACGTATTTGTGGGCAGATCGTTGGAAGATTGACCATAAGAGACCACATTTACCAGGTGTCCGCCCGGTGTCCTGCGCCGAAATTGGTGCGCAAAAGTCACCTGCCAGTATTTTTCCATGCGATACAGAGAGGAAAGCAAGCTTCCACGAACTGCATATCAATGAAGAGATATGTGAAAAAACACCTTGAGGATTGATTCCAAACAACGTTTGCCATGTTTCGGTCAATATTATGTAGTTAATCCGGAAAAAGTTTTACGTTGTAGGTGACTGAATTTTCGGTTCGTTTCGGTAGCCAGACGCAATGTAGAAAACGGAACGATTTCTCCTACACACAGACGCTTTCAGGAAAAACTGCGCATTTGGTATGTAACTGAGAGTCTCCTCATTGAAAACATCAGAAGCTCTTCAAAGGTAAATGATTTTATTTATTTGGTTATCTGGTTTTTGTGAAAATGTTGCGTGCTAAATGCTACTCAAAATGCTATGCTAGCTTTGCATACTCTTACACAAATTAGTCAATTTCTATGGTTCAAAAGCATATTTTGAAAATCTGAGATGACAGTGTTGTTAAGAAAAGGCTAAGCTTGAGGGCAGACGCATTATTTTCATTTTATTTGCGATTTTCAGAAATCGTTAACGTTGCGTTATGCTAATGAGCCTGAGGCTTTAGTCACAAACCCGGATCCGGGATGGGGAGTTTCAAGAAGTTAAGGAGAGTCCCTGTAATCCTAGATTCAAATCATTCAGGCAAGAAATAACATCACCCAGATAGGCCAGTCGTGGGAGGAACTCGTCATCTTGCAAGCGGTCAGACAAGTGAAAATTATGGTCAGTAAAGAAAACGTTAAACTTGTCTCTCAAAAAACAAAGCGGGTTAATACTCCTTGATAACCAGCGCACTTCTGTATGTTGTAAAAGTGTCACATGGTCGCTGCCCATACCATTACATAAAGCAGAATATACACGAGAGTTCAGGGGCCTTGCTTTAACCAACTTTACCATTTTCACTGTAGTGTCCAAAATGTCTTTCAAGCTGTCAGGCATTCCCTTGGCAGCAAGAGCCTCTAGGTGGATGCTGCAGTTGACCCAAGTGGTGTTGGGGAGCAACTGCTTGCACGCGTTACCACTCCCCTATGTCTCCCTGTCATGACTTTTGCGCCATCAGTACAGATGCCAACATACCAAAACAACCAAAGTCCACTTGATGTCACAAAGATGTCCAGTACTTAAACAAATATCCTCTCATGTTGTCCTGGTTTGCAGAAGAGGATGTCTTCCTTAATTGACCCCCCCCATAAACGTAACGGACATATACCAGGAGCTGTGCCAGGCCCGCCACGTCTGTTGACTCATCCAGCTGTAACGCATATAATTCACTGGCTTGTATGCGAAGCAGTAATTGTTTCTTGCCAGGTCAATGATGTGTCGTGAAACAGTGTTGTTTGATGAAGGCGTTGTCTGTGTAGTTTTTTTGGCCTTTTCCCCCAGCATTGTCCCAGCCATATCCACGGCAGCAGGAAGAATTAAGTCCTCCACAATAGTATTGGGCTTGCCTGTCCTCGCCACTTGGTAGCTCACCATATAAGACACTTCTAGTCCCTTATTATCAATGGTATCTGTTGCTTTTATACATGTCTTACTACTCGAAAGTTGTCTTTATTCTCTCAAAAACTCCCTTGGCTTATTTTTCAAATTGTCATGTTTCATTTCTAAATGTCTGCAAGAGTGAAGGTTTCCCGCGAGAGTAACGGTTAATGTGATTGGATGTTAACTTCTTGAAACTCCCCAAACCGGATCCGGGTTTGTGACTAAGCCTCAGGCTCATTAGCATAACGCAACGTTAACGATTTCTGAAAATCGCAAATAAAATTAAAATAATGCGTTTGCTCTCAAGCTTAGCCTTTTCTTAACAACACTGTCATCTCAGATTTTCAAAATATGCTTTTGAACCATAGAAATTGACTAATTTGTGTAAGAGTATGCAAAGCTAGCATAGCATTTTGTGTAGCATGTAGCACGCAACATTTTCACAAAAGCCAGATAACCAAATAAATAAAATCATTTACCTTTGAAGAGCTTCTGATGTTTTCAATGAGGAGACTCCCAGCCACATACCAAATGCGCAGTGTTTCCTGAAAGCGTCTGTGTGTAGGAGAAATCGTTCCGTTTTCTACATTGCGCCTGGCTACCGAAACGAACCGAAAATGCAGTCACCTACAACGTGAAACTTTTTCCGGATTAACTACATAATATCGACCGAAACATGGCAAACGTTGTTTGGAATCAATCCTCAAGGTGTTTTTTCACATATCTCTTCATTGACATGCAGTTCGTGGAAGCTTGCTTCTCTCTCTGTGCCCCATGGAAAAATACTGGCAGGTGACTTTTGCGCACCAATTTCGGCGCAGGACACCGGGCGGACACGTGGTAAATGTGGTCTCTTATGGTCAATCTTCCAACGATCTGCCTACAAATACGTCACAATGCTGCAGACACCTTGGGGAAACGACAGAAAGGGCAGACTCATTCCTCTTGCGTTCACAGCCATATAAGGAGATCATGAAAGACAGAGCCTCAAAAATCCTTGTCATTTCCTGGATGCCAAGTCATCTTGGTTTTGCCTGAAGCTCACGTTAAAGGGCACGCACAGAGAAGATATTTGTATTTCTGGACACGTCAGAGTGTTTTCTTTCGAACAGTAGCAATTATATGCATAGTCGAGCATCTTTTTGTGACAAAATATCTTGTTTAAAACGGGAACGTTTTTCTTCCAGAAATGAAATAGCGCCACCATAAGTGTAAGAGGTTAACTATTTGACATTGTGTTGTTATTTCGTTATTAAACACTAGATGGTTTAATTTCATATTCGGCAGTGAAACGAGGCTACTCAGGTGAGGGGGGGGGGAAACCTCACCAAAATGTATAGCCCCATTAGAAAATATAAATGTACTGTTTGAAAATGTGAATACAAAAAAAATGTGAATCACATTTACTTGGCATACCCCCGATGGTGTTGCTCGTCCCCGGCGGCTTACCCCCGACGGTGTTGCTCGTCCCCGGCGGCTTACCCCCGACGGTGTTGCTCGTCCCCGGCGGCTTACCCCCGACGGTGTTGCTCGTCCCTGAGTTTACTTGGCATACCCCCGACGGTGTTGCTCGTCCCGGAGTTTACTTGGCTTACCCCCGACGGTGTTGCTCGTCCCCGACGGCTTACCCCCGACGGTGTTGCTCGTCCCCGGCGGCTTACCCCCGACGGTGTTGCTCGTCCCTGAGTTTACTTGGCATACCCCCGACGGTGTTGCTCGTCCCTGAGTTTACTTGGCGTACCCCCGACGGTGTTGCTCGTCCCTGAGTTTACTTGGCATACCCTCGACGGTGTTGCTCGTCCTCGAGTTTACTTGGCGTACCCCCGACAGTGTTGCTCGTCCCTGAGTTTACTTGGCTTACCCCCGACGGTGTTGCTCGTCCCCGACGGCTTACCCCCGACGGTGTTGCTCGTCCCCGACGGCATACCCCCAACGGTGTTGCTCGTCCCTGAGTTTACTTAGCATACCCCCGACGGTGTTGCTCGTCCCTGAGTTTACTTGGCATACCCCCGACGGTGTTGCTCGTCCCCGACGGCATTCCCCCGACGGTGTTGCTCGTCCCCGACGGCATTCCCCCGACGGCATACCCCCGATGGTGTTGCTCGTCCCCGAGTTTACTTGGCATACCCCCGACGGTGTTGCTCGTCCCCGACGGTGTTGCTAGTCCTCGAGTTTACTTGGCGTACCCCCGATGGTGTTGCTCGTCCCCGAGTTTGGGAATATCTGAACTGGAACTACAATTTATCTGCAGGCCCCTACTATATGAACTACAATTTATCGGCAGGCCCCTACTATATGAACTACAGTTTATCGGCAGGCCCCTACTATATGAACTACAGTTGAAGTCAGAAGTTTACATACGCCTTAGCCAAATACATTTAAACTCAGTTTTTTCACAATTCCTGACATTTAATCCTAGTAAAAATTCCCTGTCTTAGGTCAGTTAGGATCACCACTTTATTTTAAGGATGTGAAATGTCAGAATAATAGTCGAGGATGATTTCAGCTTTTTCTTTCATCACATTCCCAGTGGGTCAGAAGTTTACGTACACTCAATTAATATTCGGTAGCATTGACTTTAAATTGTTTAACTTTGGTCAAACGTTTTGGGTAGCCTTTCCGCAAGCTTCCCACAATAAGTTGGGTGAATTTTGGCCCATTCCTCCTGACAGAGCTGGTGTAACTGAGTCAGGGTTGTAGGCCTCCTTGCTCGCACACGCTTTTTCAGTTCTGCCCCTAAATTTTCTATAGGATTGAGTTCAGGGCTTTGTGATGTCCACTCCAATACCTTGACTTTGTTGTCCTTAAGCCATTTTTTTCCACAACTTTGGAAGTATGCCTGGGGTCATTGTCCATTTGGAAGACCCATTTGCGAGCAAGCTTTAACATCCTGACTGATGTCTTGAGATGTTGCTTCAATATATCCACATAATGTTCCTACCTCATGAAGCCCTCTATTTTGTGAAGTGCACCAGTCCCTCCTGCAGCAAAGCACCCCCACAGCATGATGCTGCCACCCCCGTGCTTCACGGTTAGGATGGTGTTCTTCAGCTTGCAAGCCTCCCCTTTTTCCTCCGAACATAACAATGGTCATTATGGCCAGACATTTCTATTTTTGTTTCAACAGACCAGAGAACATTTCTCCAAAAGTATGATCTTTGTCCCCATGTGCAGTTGCAAACCGTAGTCTGGCTTTTTTATTTGTGGTTTTGGAGCAGTGGCTTCTTCGTTGATGAGCGGCCTTTCGGGTTATGTCGATATAGGATTCGTTTTACTGTGCATATAGATACTTTTGTACCTGTTTCCTCCAGCATCTTTACATGGTCCTATAGATGAACGTGGTACCTTCAGGCGTTTGGAAATTGCTCCCATGGACGAACAGACTTGTGGAGGTCTACAATTCTTTTCTGAGGTCTTGGCTGATTTCTTTTGATTTTCCAATGATGTCAAGCAAAGAGGCACTGAGTTTGAAGGGAGGCCTTGAAATACATCTACAGGTACACCTCCAATTGACTCACATTATGTCAATTAGCCTATCAGAAGCTTCTAAAGCCATTACATTTTCTGGAATTTTCCAAGCTGTTTAAAGGCACAGTAAATTTAGTGTATGTACACTTCTGACCCACTGGAATTGTGATACAGTGTATTATAAGTGAAATCATCTATAGGGAAACAATTGTTGGAAAAATAACTTGTATCATGCTCAAAGTAGATGCCCTAACCGACTTGGCAAAACTATAGTTTTTTTAACAAGAAATTTGTGGAGTGGTTGAAAAACGAGTTTTAATGACTCCAACCTAAGTGTATGTAAACTTCTGACTTCAACTGTATATCTGTCGTGCCCCTACTGCCTGAACTATGTCTGTCGGGCTCCTACTGCCTGAACTATGTCTGTCGGGCCCCTACTGCCTGAAGTGTGTCTGTAGGGCCCCTACTACCTAAACTGTCTGTAGGGCCCCTACTACCTAAACTGTCTTTTGGGCCCCTGCTGCCTGAAGTGTGTCTGTAGGGGCCCTGCTGCCTGAAGTGTGTCTGTAGGGGCCCTGCTGCCTGAAGTGTGTCTGTAGGGGCCCTGCTGCCTGAAGTGTGTCTGTAGGGGCCCTGCTGCCTGAACTTGTCCAATAAGAACAGTCATTTTAAAATATGTCTTCTGCTTTCATGCCTGGTGAGCATTCGGGACCTACTTTCCAACCCAGGGTGTAATGGAGTCACTGTGATGCACAGTCTCTCTCTGTTAACCCTTCTGAAGCAGACAGCCAGTGTTTTATCTCCTTCCTCACCTGTTTGTGGTTCTGTCACAAATGGCATCCTGTTCCCTACGTTAACCAGACTGCCCTGTTCAAAAGTAGTGTTCTAAAAAAGGGAATAGGGTGCCATTTGGAATGCGCCCAGTGGTCTACAACAAGACTGTCACGTGGTCACTTACCACTTTCCTTTAGTATCTCTAGATTCGCTGTCATCATCTCCGATCTACCAGGGTGGCCCTAGCATGAAATGGGAATTATGCCACCCTGCCTATTTTTAAAACACTTCTATTTCGTCCCAGTGTTTTGCATGCACAAACAAATGCATACATGGTATACGTTTCGCCATAGCGATGGTTGTTTATAAGTACAATGTGAATTGACTGAGAGGTGTCTGCATGGAGAAATGCATAGTGCTTTACTAATGGACCATGTAGCCTGTACAGTTCTATGAGTCCTAAACAGACGCTGTCAAGATTGATAAAAAAAAAATGTTTTAATTGTTTATTTTTTCTGCATTGTCTGCATGCACGGAGAATAAAAATGTGTTCTTAACTGACTCACCTAGTTAAATAAATCAATAAAATATATGTATGTAGGCAGGATACAGTTCTATAAGTAGAATGTATATATCTATAGTAGTAGTAGTATAATGTAAACTGACAGAAGCTGTCAGTGTCTATTTGTGGTCCGTGTTAAATCCATCGCACTCTGACATTAGTCCTTTTAATGTTGTAAATTTAGTCCAGACTTTCCGCATTGCTGTCGCCGACCGCCAAAGGCTCACATGCCTCCAAGGTGATGCAAATTAAGCCGAAAGGGCCGAGGTCAAACCGGACAAAATGATGTCACTGTTGTTGACCGGCCAGAGCCGTAGATAGACTTCAGGGTGGTAGACATTAAGAAGGGCAAAGCAATAACTAAATCTACTGAATACTGCTGAAAAGCATTTCATGTTCATTATTTTTTTTTAGCACTGCCAGTCAGGAGGATACAGACAGCTCGAGAGGTAGCCTATGCTTAGATAAGCAGAAAAATATATAAATATATATAGAAACTGCACGCAGAGACATTAAACATGTTTAGTTAATCTGACTCCGGGGAGGTAAAGGGGTCCATTGCTGAAATCCCCAAGTATCCATTTAAACCTTTTTGTACCCTTTTTATGTCTTAACTCTCACAATGTATAACAGAGCAGACCGTACTAAGACGGGAGTATCAATCAACATGATTGAGGAAGACGTATGTTTCAGTTTGTCGCGGTCGCGGTACCACGTTCTGCTAGCATCATTTTAGCCACAGACTTTATGTGCTAGCTGTCTTGTCTGTGTTTTTATAAATATGCAAGGAGCATAAAAATATGT
This sequence comes from Oncorhynchus masou masou, assembly GCF_036934945.1. Classification (NCBI taxonomy): domain Eukaryota; kingdom Metazoa; phylum Chordata; class Actinopteri; order Salmoniformes; family Salmonidae; genus Oncorhynchus; species Oncorhynchus masou. The sequence continues at coordinate 6,528,105 of NC_088217.1, forward strand.
ATTTGTATAAGGAATTGGCTATTCGTTCTCATTCGGGGGGAATAAGAATGTTCTTTTTCAGGTCGGCCACTTGATTTCAACATCTGTTGACGGATAGAATAGTAGAATACACAAGGTGCAATTTCTAAACGTGGTTGTGTGTCAGCAGGGTTTCCTCTTATGTCAGCCACTGATAGTCACTAAATTAACCCTGTGTTTAGGTTGGTAAGTTAGTCTAGCGGCCAGCTACCTACCCACACTGTACCCACACCTTACCCACTCACCCTGTACCCACCCACCCACACTACCCAACCACACTGTAAACCCAGCCACACTGTACCCACACCTTACCCACCCACCCTGTACCCACCCACCCACACTACCCAACCACACTGTAAACCCAGCCACACTGTACCCACCCTGTACCCCCCCCCACCCACCCACACATTTCTCATTATCTCACTACTATGGGCCAGTTGTCAGTACTATGGGCCAGTTGGCGGCATTCTCTGTTTAGCTAGCTGTTTAGCTAGCTGTTTAGCTAGCTGTTTAGCAAGCTGTTTAGCAGTCTTAACCTCTCTGGCCCACCTGGGACGCAACCGCACCCCCTGCCAACAATAAATGCAAATGCGCTATGCCAAATGCTAATAGCACTCGTTAAAACTCAAACTTTCATTAAAATTCACATGCAGGGTACTCAATTCAAGCTACACTCGTTGTGAATCTAGCCAACGAGTCAGATTTGTAAAATGCTTTTCGGCGAAAGCTTGAGAAGCTATTATCTGATAGCAGGCAACACCCCGAAATACCAGAAGGGGACGTAAACAAAGGAATTAGCATAGCCGGCGCTACAAAAAACGCAGAAATAAAATATAAAACATTCATTACCTTTGACGAGATTCTTTGTTGGCACTCCTATATGTCCCATAAACATCACAATTGGGTATTTATTTTCGATTAAATCGGTCCTTGTGTACCCAAAATGTCCATTTATGAAGACCGTCATATCCAGGAAAAACACATTTTTTTAAACGCGACGTTATTTTTTTACAATTAAAAAAGTTGTCTATAAACTTTGACAAAACACTTCAAACTACTTCTGTAATCCAACTTTAGGTATTACTAAACGTTAATAAACGATCAAATTGATCACGGAGCGATCTGTATTCCATAGGCACAAGTTTGGGAAACGTAGCCAACTTTTCCGGTTCCATTGTTTACAGCTGTGGACTTGACAACCGGATGTGGCTATTACTCAGATGACCAACGATTTAGTTGAATCGAAATCACAACACTGGCGACATCGTGTGGAAGCTATAGGAACTGTATTCTCAGCCTTAAGTAGTTTTCCTTCCAATAGACAATACATGGACTGGCGGATTGATTTTTTTCTCCGTCGATTTAGTGACCAGGTTTTCTGGCGATTTTGACCACGGAACTCGTTCTGTTATAGTCACAGACACCATTGAACCAGTTCTAGAAACTTCAGAGTGTTTTCTATGCACACATACTAATCATATGCATATACTATATTCCTGGCATGAGCAGCAGGACGTTGAAATGTTGCGCGATTTTTAACAGAATGTTGAAAAAAGTAGCCCGATCTCGAAGAGGTTTTATGGCTTGTTCAGGTTCCTGTTGGTTCCAGACTTGGTGCACTGGTACTGCTTGCTGTTAAGTAGCAGAGTAAACAGTATATGACTTGGGTGGCTGGAGTCTTTGAAATGTTTTGTGACTTCCTCTGAAACCGCCTGGTAAAGAGGTGCTGGGTGGCAGGAAGCTTGGCCCCAGCTATGTACTGGGGTCGTAGGTCGTGTGCACTACCCTCTGTAGCGCCTTGCAGTCGGATGCCGAGCATTTGTCACACCAGGCAGCGATGCAGCCAGTCAACATGCTCTCTGGAAAACAGACCCCTGTGCTGTTTTAACAATTGATTAGCCTATATTTGGGAAAGCTTCTATTGTTGAATGGAAAAGACATCACCTGTCAGATTAATAATCCAGTAGGCCGGTGAGTCAGATGGAGCTATCTGTTTGTTCTGTTACGTGGACAAGGAGTCCCGATTGGCTCTCTGCAGATTAACCTACAGATCCATACATTTAATTTTTCCGCTGTAAGATTTCAGGTGTGTCAATTCAATTCAAGGGCTTTATTGGCATGGGAAACATGTGTTAACATTGCCAAAGCAAGTGAGGTAGGTAATATATAAAGTGAAATAAACAATAAAAATTAACAGTAGACATCACACAGACAGAAGTTTCAAAACAATAAAGACATTACAAATGTCATTATATATATACATATATATATATATATATATATATATATATATATACATACATACATACATACATACATACATACATACATACATACATACATACATACATACAGTGTTTTAACAATGTATATATATATATATATACATACAGTGTTTTAACAATGTACAAATGGTAAAGGACACAAGATAAAATAAATAAGCATAGATATGGGTTGTATTTACAATGGTGTGTCTCTCTCATAATGCTTGGCCTACACTGAGACACTGCAGACTCCTATGTCCTAAAGTTGTTGTTTTAAAGTGTATCTGTAACTCAAACATCCCCCTACTTACAGAGAGTAGCTAAGCCGAGACCTACACTGAGACTTATACATATTAATATAGGGCCAGTAACCGAAAGGTCGTTGGTTTGAATCCCGGGGCCGAAGAGCTGAAAATAAATAAATCAATCTGTCGCTGTGCCCTTGAGCAAGGAACTGAAACCATAATTGGGGGCAGTGGACATTGGTGACCCTGGCCGTGACCCCACTCCCTGCACTTGGCTCAGGGAGAGTTACGATACGCAAGAAAGACATTTTCATTCAAAACACTTGTACAAGTGTGTAACAGGACAAATTTAAGCACCCCAGCATTATTAGAATTATATTTTACGAGGTAGTTGGACTTTATGAGGAATTATATTTTCCAGGTCATGTGGCCTTGACGTGTGTGCTGTTCTTGTGTTGTTGTTGTTGGGGGGGAATGTATGGCTGCGTTCCCAAATGTCACCCTATTCCCTATATAGTGTCTTATGGGCTCTTGTCAAAGTAGTGCACTATATAGTGAATCAGTTTGGATGCTGTCGGAGCCCTGGGATGGGAAATACTTCAAATGCTGTTCTGCTTACGACTAGTTCACGCACTCAATTAACCCTCTCGATTTCTCGCGCTCTCCCTCCCTCTCTCTCTCGCGCTCTCCCTCCCTCTCTCTCGCGCTCTCCCTCCCTCTCTCTCGCGCTCTCCCTCCCTCTCTCTCACTCTCCCTCCCTCTCTCTCGCACTCTCCCTCCCTCTCTCTCGCGCTCTCCCTCCCTCTCTCTCGCGCTCTCCCTCCCTCTCTCTCGCGCTCTCCCTCCCTCTCTCTCACGCTCTCCCTCCCTCTCTCTCGCGCTCTCCCTCTCTCTCTCGTGAGTGATAAATGTCAACGATCCCAAATGTGTTTAAACGTCACACCCCTAATAAGGCCTGAATAAGGAACAATTCTGCCTGACGTTGTTCTCTTCTCTCTCCGTCTTTCTTTCCCCACCCTGCCTCACATCTCTCAGGTGGCTGTCGTAGGTGTGACGTCATCGCCCGGTGCTCTTCATCGAGGAGCCGGGATCTGATTGGTCCGATTGGGTTGCGGTTGGCGGGCTGGCTCCTCCCCCTCCCGGCGGCAGCGTGCGTTCCCAGCTGCCTCCCTGCACCCCACGCTCGCCCGGCCTGCTCGCCCATGCCCCCGCCACCCCCACCAGGCCCTCCAACGCCATGTGCCTTCCCCACACCATGGAAGCAGCAATGGGGAAGCACGGAGCGAGTCAGGCAGGGTTAGGCCTCGGGGGGCTGGGCCAGGGGGGACGGCGGTGTGGAGGGGTACCACTAGAGCCCTTCGTACACCAGGTGGGAGGGCACACCAGTATGATGCGTTACGACGACCACACGGTGTGTAAACCCCTCATCAGCCGCGAGCAACGGTTCTACGAGTCGCTGCCTCCTGAGATGAAGGAGTTTACAGCAGAGTACAAAGGTAAGAGGAGGAACAGACACACACACACACACACACACACACACACACGTCAGAACCAAGCACTGGTAGTGTAATGTTACCTGACATGCTCTTAGTTAAACACACGTCAATCATCCATCCATCCATTCAGCCATCCGTTCATCCATCTGTTCGTCCGTCCATCCATTCATTCATCTGTTCATCAATTCATTCATCTGTTCATCCCATCTATTCATCCGTCCATCCATTCATTCATTCTGACCCAGTACAAAGGTGGGAGGAATGTTCCAATGTCAAATGAATGTCCCTCTGTTCGGATGATGAAAGTGAGTTGAGAGAGAGAACCGGAGCGCTCCTGCCTCGTGCCATGAAAAGCACTGTGGTTCATCACATGCTGACCGAGGTGCCGCTGTGCAACAGTTCAGGGAGTGTTGTGCCACGCAAAACAACCAAAATCACACTGGCAAAGGTATTACTGTCAGATGGCGACACTCCTACCCCTCCTAGGGTCCCTCCACTCCTACCCCTCCTAGGGTCCCTCCACTCCTACCCCTCCTAGGGTCCCTCCACTCCTATCCCTCCTAGGGTCCCTCCACTCCTACCCCTCCTAGGGTCCCTCCACTCCTATCCCTCCTAGGGTCCCTCCACTCCTACCCCTCCTAGGGTCCCTCCACTCCTATCCCTCCTAGGGTCCCTCCACTCCTATCCCTCCTAGGGTCCCTCCACTCCTATCCCTCCTAGGGTCCCTCCACTCCTACCCCTCCTAGGGTCCCTCCACTTCTAGGGTCCCTCCACTCCTATCCCTCCTAGGGTCCCTCCACTCCTATCCCTCCTAGGGTCCCTCCACTCCTATCCCTCCTAGGGTCCCTCCACTCCTAGGGTCCCTCCCCTCCTAGGGTCCCTCCACACCTACCCCTCCTAGGGTTCCTCCACTCCTACCCCTCCTAGGGTCCCTCCTCTCCTACCCCTCCTAGGGTCCCTCCACTCCTATCCCTCCTAGGGTCCCTCCACTCCTATCCCTCCTAGGGTCCCTCCACTCCTACCCCTCCTAGGGTCCCTCCACTCCTATCCCTCCTAGGGTCCCTCCACTCCTACCCCTCCTAGGGTCCCTCCACTCCTACCCCTCCTAGGGTCCCTCCACTTCTAGGGTCTCTCCACTCCTACCCCTCCTAGGGTCCCTCCACTCCTACCCCTCCACTAGGGTCCCTCCACTCCTACCCCTCCTAGGGTCCCTCCACTCCTACCCCTCCTAGGGTCCCTCCACTCCCAGGGTCCCTCCCCTCCTAGGGTCCCTCCACACCTACCCCTCCTTGGGTCCCTCCACTCCTATCCCTCCTAGGGTCCTCCACTCCTACCCCTCCTAGGGTCCCTCCACTCCTATCCCTCCTAGGGTCCCTCCACTCCTACCCCTCCTAGGGTCCCTCCACTCCTATCCCTCCTAGGGTCCCTCCACTCCTATCCCTCCTAGGGTCCCTCCACTCCTATCCCTCCTAGGGTCCCTCCACTCCTACCCCTCCTAGGGTCCCTCCACTCCTATCCCTCCTAGGGTCCCTCCACTCCTATCCCTCCTAGGGTCCCTCCACTCCTATCCCTCCTAGGGTCCCTCCACTCCTAGGGTCCCTCCCCTCCTAGGGTCCCTCCACACCTACCCCTCCTAGGGTTCCTCCACTCCTACCCCTCCTAGGGTTCCTCCACTCCTACCCCTCCTAGGGTCCCTCCACTCCTACCCCTCCTAGGGTCCCTCCACTCCTACCCCTCCTAGGGTCCCTCCACTCCTACCCCTCCTAGGGTCCCTCCACTCCTACCCCTCCTAGGGTCCCTCCACTCCTATCCCTCCTAGGGTCCCTCCACTCCTATCCCTCCTAGGGTCCCTCCACTCCTATCCCTCCTAGGGTCCCTCCACTCCTAGGGTCCCTCCCCTCCTAGGGTCCCTCCACACCTACCCCTCCTAGGGTCCCTCCACTCCTACCCCTCCTAGGGTCCCTCCACACCTACCCCTCCTAGGGTCCCTCCACTCCTACCCCTCCTAGGGTCCCTCCACTCCTACCCCTCCTAGGGTCCCTCCACTCCTACCCCTCCTAGGGTCCCTCCACTCCTATCCCTCCTAGGGTCCCTCCACTCCTATCCCTCCTAGGGTCCCTCCACTCCTATCCCTCCTAGGGTCCCTCCACTCCTATCCCTCCTAGGGTCCCTCCACTCCTATCCCTCCTAGGGTCCCTCCACTCCTACCCCTCCTAGGGTCCCTCCACTCCTATCCCTCCTAGGGTCCCTCCACTCCTATCCCTCCTAGGGTCCCTCCACTCCTAGGGTCCCTCCACTCCTAGGGTCCCTCCCCTCCTAGGGTCCCTCCACACCTACCCCTCCTAGGGTTCCTCCACTCCTACCCCTCCTAGGGTCCCTCCACTCCTACCCCTCCTAGGGTCCCTCCACTCCTACCCCTCCTAGGGTCCCTCCACTCCTACCCCTCCTAGGGTCCCTCCACTCCTATCCCTCCTAGGGTCCCTCCACTCCTAGGGTCCCTCCACTCCTAGGGTCCCTCCCCTCCTAGGGTCCCTCCACACCTACCCCTCCTAGGGTTCCTCCACTCCTACCCCTCCTAGGGTCCCTCCACTCCTACCCCTCCTAGGGTCCCTCCACTCCTACCCCTCCTAGGGTCCCTCCACCCTACCCCTCCTAGGGTCCCTCCACTCCTACCCCTCCTAGGGTCCCTCCACTCCTACCCCTCCTAGGGTCCCTCCACTCCTACCCCTCCTAGGGTCCCTCCACTCCTACCACTCCTAGGGTCCCTCCACTCCTACCACTCCTAGGGTCCCTCCACTCCTACCACTCCTAGGGTCCCTCGACTCCTACCACTCCTAGGGTCCCTCGACTCCTACCCCTCCTAGGGTCCCTCCACTCCTACCCCTCCTAGGGTCCCTCCACTCCTACCACTCCTAGGGTCCCTCCACTCCTACCCCTCCTAGGGTCCCTCCACTCCTACCCCTCCTAGGGTCCCTCCACTCCTACCACTCCTAGGGTCCCTCCACTCCTACCCCTCCTAGGGTCCCTCGACTCCTAGGGTCCCTCCACTCCTAAACGTTGCAGACAGAAGACAACGAGGTCTGATTCTCAACCAACATTGTTCCTGAGTGTGTTCTCTTGACGTGTCACACAGAAAGCCTAGTTTCCTGTAGGATTCAGTCCTCGTCACCCACTCGGAGGCTTTCCCCTGCAGCCTTCAGAGAGACAGAGAGAGACAGACCCTGCGGACCTTGATGCACACTGTCACTAAGTCTCCTGGGAAAAACAATGGTCCTGTGTGGCTCAGTCGGTAGAGCATGGCGCTTGCAACGCCAAGCGTCGTGGGTTCGATTCCTGCTGGGGCCACCCATATGTAAAAGTAGTGGCCCCAGCCGACTTGTAAGTCGCTTTGGACAAAAGCGTCTGCTAAATGGGATATATATATATATTATTATATTAATGTCACACCCTGCCAAAAGTAGGACAGGTCAAGAGTTCTCATAGGCTTTGATCTGATTCTCCTGTTGTCACTGTGTGGGTGTGGCCTTTTCTTGGCAGGTCTGACAGGACACAGAGTTCTCTATCTGAGAGAGGAGACAGGATGTTATAACTATAATATCAGGAAGACGTTAACATTAGCCACGCTGTCTATGTATCTACGAGAGGACAGAGCTAACTAGAACAAAAAGGGACCATGATTCTTTGGGATATTCACAAAATTAATCCATAGACTTGGAGCAGGGATTGTTGATATGTGTATATATATTCTACATTTTGTTTGTTGAAGCATAATTGAGAAATAATTGATCAAAATTTGCATAATACATTTACCCAGGCTTCCTTTTAAGACTCCATGATGTTTAATCTGTAGGTGCTACAAAGCAGACATTTGTGTCATAAATAGCTTTACCGTTTTGTTCTTAATAATGAGTAGTATTTTGATTTCAATAACACTTTTCTTACATGTTTTTAATTTATTTATTTATTCTAAATATTGAAAATATACCGTCTTTGATTTGGCTAATCTTTCAGTATATTGTTGAATGTAATATACTCTACGTGCAAGGTGTGACTAACTTATGAGGATATTTTTCTTAATTTACAGTGTGTCCGTGTTTTCTAAATCCTGAGTAAATCACAGTGTTATAACGCACGTAGAGCAGCACGCCTGCCTCCCCAGCCAGCCATCTGTGTTTGGGATGGCATCATTTGGTCTAATCAATCATTTTGAGTTAGACAGCTATTAAAAGCACTGCAGTGGAAATAGCTGTGGTGTTGGCCTGTCGTCTGACTGTGGTCTGTGGTGTTGGCTCTGGCTGTGGTCTGGCTGTGGTCTGTGGTGTTGGCTCTGGCTGTGGTCTGGCTGTGGTCTGTGGTGTTGGCTCTGGCTGTGGTCTGTCTGTGGTGTTGGCTGTGGTCTGGCTGTGGTCTGTGGTGTTGGCTGTGGTCTGGCTGTGGTCTGTGGTGTTGGCTGTGGTCTGTTCTGGCTGTGGTCTGTGGTTCTGGTCTGGCTGTGGTCTGTGGTGCTGGTTCTGGTCTGGCTGTGGTCTGTGGTGTTGGCTGTGGTCTGGTCTGGCTGTGGTCTGTGGTGTTGGCTGTGGTCTGGCTGTGGTCTGTGGTGTTGGCTCTGGCTGTGGTCTGGCTGTGGTCTGTGGTGTTGGCTCTGGCTGTGGTCTGTCTGTGGTGTTGGCTGTGGTCTGGCTGTGGTCTGTGGTGTTGGCTGTGGTCTGGTCTGGCTGTGGTCTGTGGTTCTGGTCTGGCTGTGGTCTGTGGTGCTGGTTCTGGTCTGGCTGTGGTCTGTGGTGTTGGCTCTCATCTGTGGTTCCTGTAGGAGGAGGCAGTGAGCGATCTGGACCGTGTCTCTCAGCGGTTAATTTTAGGAGAATGTTACTGTTCTATTTCCTGACAGACGACTTGAGGTCACACTCTAACATACATATGGATACCTGGTATCCGTCAGGAGGAGAAAGGGTACGGTATTACATGATGTCCTCGTAGGAGGCTTTATTCACAGACTTTATTGTTGCTCTAGGTGGATATTTGTTGAATAGGTCTAACTATTTTTTTTCCCCCTTGTAGAAATATTTCCATTGAGAGAGATTTTTTTTTTTTTTTTTTTTTTGTCTTGCTTACTATACTGACATATATTGAAATCCAACATATCTCTCCATCTGGAGAGATACTGGGTGTGCAGGATGGCCAATCCTACACCTGGAGAGATACTGGGTGTGCAGGATGACCAACCATCCTCCTGGAGAGATTACTGGGTGTGCAGGATGGCCAATCCTACACCTGGAGAGATACTGGGTGTGCAGGATGACCAACCATCCTCCTGGAGAGATTACTGGGTGTGCAGGCTTTTGATCCAATCCTGCTCAAACATACCAGAGTCAGCCTCTCGAAAAACTGTTGTTTTACAATGTGGGGGTGTTAGAGCAGGACTGGAGTAAAAGCTTGCACACCCAGTATCTCTCCTGGACTATCCAGGAGGATGGTTGTCCATCCTGCACACCCAGTATCTCTCCTGGACTATCCAGGAGGATGGTTGGCCATCCTGCACACCCAGTATCTCTCCTGGACTATCCAGGAGGGTGGTTGGCCATCCTGCACACCCAGTATCTCTCCTGGACTATCCAGGAGGATGGTTGGCCATCCTGCACACCCAGTAACTCTCCTGGAGGATGGTTGGGCGTCCTGCACACCCGGTATCTCTCCTGGAGTATGGTTGGCCGTCCTGCACACCCAGTATCTCTCCTGGAGGATGGTTGGCCATCCTGCACACCCAGTAACTCTCCTGGAGGATGGATGGCCGTTTTGCACCCCCAGTAACTCTCCAGGAGGATGGTTGGCCGTCCTGCACACCCAGTAACTCTCCTGGAGGATGGTTGGCCGTCCTGCACACCCAGTATCTCTCCTGGACTATCCAGGAGGGTGGTTGGCCATCCTGCACACCCAGTATCTCTCCTGGACTATCCAGGAGGGTGGTTGGCCATCCTGCACACCCAGTATCTCTCCTGGACTATCCAGGAGGATGGTTGGCCATCCTGCACACCCAGTAACTCTCCTGGAGGATGGTTGGGCGTCCTGCACACCCAGTATCTCTCCTGGAGTATGGTTGGCCGTCCTGCACACCCAGTATCTCTCCAGGAGGATGGTTGGCCATTCTGCACACCCAGTATCTCTCCTGGAGGATGGTTGGCCATTCTGCACACCCAGTATCTCTCCTGGAGGATGGTTGGCCATTCTGCACACCCAGTATCTCTCCTGGAGGATGGTTGGCCATCCTGCACACCCAGTAACTCTCCTGGAGGATGGATGGCCGTTTGGCACCCCCAGTAACTCTCCTGGAGGATGGATGGCCGTTTGGCACCCCCAGTAACTCTCCAGGAGGATGGTTGGCCGTCCTGCACACCCAGTAACTCTCCAGGAGGATGGTTGGCCGTCCTGCACACCCAGTAACTCTCCTGGAGGATGGTTGGCCGTCCTGCACACCCAGTATCTCTCCTGGAGGATGGTTGGCCGTCCTGCACACCCAGTATCTCTCCTGGAGGATGGTTGGCCGTCCTGCACACCCAGTAACTCTCCTGGAGGATGGATGGCCGTTCTGCACCCCCAGTAACTCTCCAGGAGGATGGTTGGCCATCCTGCACACCCAGTAACTCTCCAGGAGGATGGTTGGCCGTCCTGCACACCCAGTAACTCTCCTGGAGGATGGTTGGCCGTCCTGCACACCCAGTATCTCTCCTGGAGGATGGTTGGCCGTCCAGCACACCTAGTATCTCTCCTGGAGGATGGTTGGCCATCCTGCACACCCAGTAACTCTCCTGGAGGATGGTTGGCCGTTCTGCACCCCCAGTAACTCTCCAGGAGGATGGATGGCCGTTCTGCACCCCCAGTAACTCTCCTGGAGGATGGTTGGCCGTCCTGCACACCCAGTAACTCTCCTGGAGGATGGTTGGCTGTCCTGCACACCCAGTATCTCTCCTGGAGGATGGTTGGCCACCCTGCAACATTGCAATTACAACCAAATCGTTTTTTTCTTCTATAAAATAATTCCCCCATTCAATGAACCAGGGATCAAATGGCTAAGATGGGCGAGGTAGCGAACTAAGATATTTATCTATTTGTAAGGTAAAAAATATTCCATGTTCAGGGGAGACCTTGACCTTTTATAGGAGTTACTTTAGGACATGGCACATGACATTGACCATAATTCACACTGATAGTTAACTAGCGAGAAACAGCCAAACTACACAATTGGAATTGGCTATCTTGTGAGTCTGTTGTGTTTTCATTATTTTACAGTGCCTTGTGAAAGTATTCGGCCCCCTTGAACTTTGGGACCTTTTGCCACATTTCAGGCTTCAAACATAAAGATATAAAACTGTATTTTTTTGTGAAGAATCAACAACAAGTGGGACACAATCATGAAGTGGAACGACATTTATTGGATATTTCAAACTTTTTTAACAAATCAAAAACGGAAAAATTGGGCGTGCAAAATTTTTCAGCCCCCTTAAGGTAATACTTTGTAGCGCCACCTTTTGCTGCGATTACAGCTGTAAGTCGCTTGGGGTATGTCTCTATCAGTTTTGCACATCGAGAGACTGAATTTTTTTCCCATTCATCCTTGCAAAACAGCTCGAGCTCAGTGAGGTTGGATGGAGAGCATTTGTGAACAGCAGTTTTCAGTTCTTTCCACAGATTCTCGATTGGATTCAGGTCTGCACTTTGACTTGGCCATTCTAACACCTGGATATGTTTATTTTTGAACCATTCCATTGTAGATTTTTCTTTATGTTTTGGATCATTGTCTTGTTGGAAGACAAATCTCCGTCCCAGTCTCAGGTCTTTTGCAGACTCCATCAGGTTTTCTTCCAGAATGGTCCTGTATTTGGCTCCATCCATCTTCCCATCAATTTTAACCATCTTCCCTGTCCCTGCTGAAGAAAAGCAGGCCCAAACCATGATGCTGCCACCACCATGGTTGACAGTGGGTATGGTGTGTTCAGGGTGATGAGCTGTGTTGCTTTTACGCCAAACATAACGTTTTGCATTGTTGCCAAAAAGTTCAATTTTGGTTTCATCTGACCAGAGCACCTTCTTCCACATGTTTGGTGTGTCTCCCAGGTGGCTTATGGCAAACTTTAAACGACACTTTTTATGGATATCTTTAAGAAATAGCTTTCTTCTTGCCACTCTTCCATAAAGGCCAGATTTGTGCAATATACGACCGATTGTTGTCCTATGGACAGAGTCTCCCACCTCAGCTGTAGATCTCTGCAGTTCATCCAGAGTGATCATGGGCCTCTTGGCTGCATCTCTGATCAGTCTTCTCCTTGTTTGAGCTGAAAGTTTAGAGGGACGGCCAGGTCTTGGTAGATTTGCAGTGGTCTGATACTCCTTCCATTTCAATATCGCCTGCACAGTGCTCCTTGGGATGTTTAAAGCTTGGGAAATCTTTTTGTATCCAAATCCGGCTTTTAACTTCTTCACAACAGTATCTCGGACCTGCCTGGTGTGTTCCTTGTTCTTCATGATGCTCTCTGCGCTTTTAACGGACCTCTGAGACTATCACAGTGCAGGTGCATTTATACAGAGACTTGATTACACACAGGTGGATTGTATTTATCATCATTAGTCATTTAGGTCAACATTGGATCATTCAGAGATCCTCACTGAACTTCTGGAGAGAGTTTGCTGCACTGAAAGTAAAGGGGCTGAATAATTTTTCACAAACAAATACAGTTTTATATCTATGTTTGAAGCCTGAAATGTGGCAAAAGGTCGCAAAGTTCAAGGGGGCCGAATACTTTCGCAAGGCACTGTAAAATAATGAAAACACAACAGACTCACAAGATAGCCAATTCCAATTGTGTAGTTTGGCTGGTTCTCGCTAGTTAACTATCAGTGTGAATTATGGTCAATGTCATGTGCCATGTCCTAAAGTTACTCCTATAAAAGGTCAAGGTCTCCCCTGAACATGGAATATTTTTTACCTTACAAATAGATAAATATCTTAGTTCGCTACCTCGATTCTTCGCAAAAAAATACAGTTTTATATCTTTATGTTAGAAGCCTGAAATGTGGCAAAAGGTCGCAAAGTTCAAGGGGGCCGAATACTTTCGCAAGGCACTGTACCTGCTGTGTAATGTCTCTCTCCTCTGGCTATGGGCCACAGGCACACACAGGTGATGCACACATCACTTTCCCAGGATTTTCATTGCTGACCAAAAATGAGCTACAACTGGACAAATAACTCACTAACTGGCAATGAATTTCTAAAATTATCTAAAAAAAAAAAAGATTTTAAAAACTGCTTGTGCTTGTCAATGCAGGTCTACAATAATTATACTCTGAGATTGGGAGGACAGTGTGTAAAACATTCCATCTGGAGGCTATTGATCCAGTTCTGATGGGACTGGCCTAATTGTTTGATATAGTTTTTGTATATTTTTTAAAATATATTTTTATTTTTACTTAACTATATTCATCTCGTCTGGTTTTTTTCAACTTCCTCCGGGCAATCGGTCTAGCGACTTTTAAACTTTTAAATTAAAAGTAACCTAGTTAATATGAAGTGGAAAAGTAGCTGGCTGAAAATGAGTAATCAGCTGATGAGGTAACTGCCGGTGCAAATGGAAAACCTTGTCAACGTGGTCCTATTGAGTTAGGCCAACGTGGTCCTATTGAGTTAGGCCAACGTGGTCCTATTGAGTTAGGCCAACGTGGTCCTATTGAGTTAGGCCAACGTGGTCCTATTGAGTTAGGCCAACGTGGTCCTATTGAGTTAGGCCAACGTGGTCCTATTGAGTTAGGCCAACGTGGTCCTATTGAGTTAGGCCAACGTGGTCCTATTGAGTTAGGCCAACGTGGTCCTATTGAGTTTGGTAGGTAGCCTAGCAGTTAAGAGCGATGGGTTTTTGGTTTGAATCCCCAAGCCGAATAAATGAAAAATCTGTATGTGCCCTTGAGCAAGGCACTTAACCCTAATTGTTCCTGTAAGTGGCTCTGGATAGGACCGTAGGCTAAATGCAGTGGTCTAAAGCACTGCATCTCAGTGCTAGAGGCGTCACTACAGACCCTGGTTCGATTCCAGGCTGTATCACAACGGACTACTTCCGACTGGGGGAAATCATTTTGAATGGTCATCCAACTCAGGAACTCTGGACTTTTTCTAGAGTTCCGAATTGAAGGCGGCAGGGTAGCCAAGTGATTAGAGCGTTGGACTAGTAATCGAAAGGTTGCAAGTTCAAATCCCCGAGCTGACACGGTACAAATCTGTCATTCTGCCCCTGAACAGGCAGTTAACCTCTTGATACTCCCCATCCCGGATCCGGGATCATGAATAAAGCCTCAGGCTCATTAGCATAACGCAACGTTAACGATTTCTGAAAATCGCAAATAAAATGAAAATAATGCGCCTGCTCTCAAGCTTAGCCTTTTCTTAACAACACTGTCATCTCAGATTTTCAAAATATGCTTTTGAACCATAGCAAATCACTAATTTGTGTAAGAGTATGCTAAGCTAGCTTAGCATTTTGAGTAGCATTTAGCACGCAACATTTTCACAAAAACCAGATAACCAAATAAATAAAATCATTTACCTTTGAAGAACTTCGGATGTTTTCAATGAGGAGACTCTCAGTTACATAGCAAATGTTCCGTTTTTCCTGAAAGAATCTTTGTGTAGGAGAAATCGCTCCGTTTTGTACATCACATTTGGCTACCGAAACAAACCGAAAATTCAGTCACCAAAACGTCAAACTTTTTCCGAATTAACTCCATAATATCGACCGAAACATGGCAAACGTTGTTTAGAATCAATCCTCAAGGTGTTTTTTCACATATCTCTTCATTGATATGCAGTTCGTGGAAGCCTGCTTTCCCCTCAGAATCGCATGGAAAAATACCAGCAGCTGAAAAAGACCCACCAATTTCGACGGAGGACACCGGGCGGACACCTGGAAAATGTAGTCTCTTATGGTCAATCTTCCAATGATATGCCTACAAATACGTCACAATGCTGCAGACACCTTGGGGAAACGACAGAAAGGGCAGGCTCATTCCTCTTGCATTCACAGCCATATAAACGGAGCCTCAAAAATCCTGCTGGTTTCCTGGTTGCCGTTTCATCTTGGTTCTGCCTGTAGCTCCCGTTCTAGGGCACCCACAGACAATATTGTTGCAGTTCTGGAAAATTCAGAGTGTTTTCTTTCCAAAGCTATCAATTATATACATAGTCGAGCATCTTTTTGTGACAAAATATCTTGTTTAAAACGGGAACGTTTTTCATCCAAAAATGAAATAGCCCCCCCAGAGTTTCAAGAGGTTAAGAACAAATTCTTATTTTCAATGACGGCCTAGGAACAGTGGGTTAACTGACTTGCCTAGTTAAATAAAGGTAAAAAATAAATAATAATAATGACATCATGATTTGACCTAGTGTTTCCCCGACTTGCCTAGTTGTCTTGAAAGCCCCATAAAACTCATTAGTACCCTTCTCCAGCTCAAATCTGTGTGAAGCTGGATTCAGTGCTCTCGTCTGCATTAAAGCCAAATATCCATCCAGGTTGGATTTGACAGTAGAGATGAGGTGTGCGCTATCAACCACGCCCCCTGACATGGGTCAAACACACCCATCTCATTAGTGCAGGTGAGATAAGATGTGTCAGACTCCGACATTTTAAAGTATGTGATGGTGAGTTGAGAAGACAATCAGAAATACTGTTAGAATGTTTTACAATTGACTGTCACAGCCCGACATTTTAAAGTATGTGATGGTGAGTTGAGAAGACAATCAGAAATACTGTTAGAATGTTTTACAATTGACTGTCACAGCCCGACATTTTAAAGTATGTGATGGTGAGTTGAGAAGACAATCAGAAATACTGTTAGAATGTTTTACAATTGACTGCCAAAGCCCCAAATAAAAAAAGGTAAACATTGGCCGTTATCGGCAGTGTATTTGGAAACGTTCCAGCCTCAATCTACTCACGATACCCCATAATGACAAAGCAAAACCAGGTTTATAGAAATGTTTGCACATTTTTTAAATTTTAAATCAACTGAAATATCACACAAATATTCAGACCCTTTACTCAGAACTTTGTTGAAGCACCTTTTGCAGTGATTACAGCCTAGAGTCTTCTTGGGTATGATGCTACAAGCTTGGCACACCTGTAGGAGTTTCCTCCAGATGTGATGCTTGGCATTCAGGCCAAAGAATTCAATCTTGGTTTCATCAGACCATGAATCTTCTTTTTCATGGTCTGAGAGTCTTGGTGCCTTGTGGCAAACTCCAAGCGGGCTGTCACGTGCCTTTTACTGAGGAGTGGCTTCTATTTGGCCACTCTAAAGGCCTGATTTGATTGAATGCTGCAGAGATGGTTGTCCTTCTGGAAAGTTCTCCCATCTCCACAGAGGAACTGTGGTGCTCTGTCAGAGTGACCATCGCGTTCTTGGTCACCTCCCTGACCAACTCCCTTGTCCCCGATTGCTCAGTTTGGCCAGGCGGCCAGATCTACGAAGAGTCTTGGTGGTTCCAAACTTCTTCCATTTAAGAATGATGGAGGCCACTGTGTTCTTGGGGTTCTTCAATGCTGCAGACATTTTTTTGGTACCTTTCCCCAGATCTGTGCCTCGACACAATCCCTTCTCGGAGCTCTACGGACAATTCCTTCGACCTCATGGCTTGGCTTTTGCTCTGACATGCGCTATCAACTGTGTGACATTAAATATAATTATTTGTGCCTTTCCAAATCATGTCCAATCAATTGAATTTACCACAGGTGGACTCAATCAAGTTGTTGAAACATCTCAAGGATGACCAATGGAAACAGGATGTACCTGAGCTCAATTTCGAGTCTCACAGCAAAGGGTCTGAATACTTCTGTTTATATTTAATGAATTTGCAAACACTTGCTTTGTCATGGGGTATTGTGTGTAGATTTATGAGGGGGAAAAATTAATATATTGCGGAATAAGGAAAAGCATGAGTACCCCTGAGTTGGATCGACATGGCCCTATGGGAACCCCTGAGTTGGATCGACATGGGAACCCCTGAGTTGGATCGACATGGGAACCCCTGAGTTGGATCGACATGGGAACCCCTGAGTTGGATCGACATGGGAACCCCTGAGTTGGATCGACATGGGAACCCCTGAGTTGGATCGACATGGGAACCCCTGAGTTGGATCGACATGGGAACCCCTGAGTTGGATCGACATGGCCCTATGGGAACCCCTGAGTTGGATCGACATGGCCCTATGGGAACCCCTGAGTTGGATCGACATGGGAACCCCTGAGTTGGATCGACATGGGAACCCCTGAGTTGGATCGACATGGCCCTATGGGAACCCCTGAGTTGGATCGACATGGGAACCCCTGAGTTGGATCGACATGGGAACCCCTGAGTTGGATCGACATGGGAACCCCTGAGTTGGATCGACATGGGAACCCCTGAGTTGGATCAACATGGGAACCCCTGAGTTGGATCGACATGGCCCTATGGGAACCCCTGAGTTGGATCGACATGGGAACCCCTGAGTTGGATCAACATGGGAACCCCTGAGTTGGATCGACATGGCCCTATGGGAACCCCTGAGTTGGATCGACATGGGAACCCCTGAGTTGGATCGACATGGGAACCCCTGAGTTGGATCGACATGGCCCTATGGGAACCCCTGAGTTGGATCGACATGGCCCTATGGGAACCCCTGAGTTGGATCGACATGGGAACCCCTGAGTTGGATCAACATGGGAACCCCTGAGTTGGATCGACATGGCCCTATGGGAACCCCTGAGTTGGATCGACATGGGAAACCCTGAGTTGGATCGACATGGCCCTATGGGAACCCCTGAGTTGGATCGACATGGGAAACCCTGAGTTGGATCGACATGGCCCTATGGGAACCCCTGAGTTGGATCGACATGGGAAACCCTGAGTTGGATCGACATGGCCCTATGGGAACCCCTGAGTTGGATCAACATGGGAACCCCTGAGTTGGATCGACATGGGAACCCCTGAGTTGGATCGACATGGGAACCCCTGAGTTGGATCGACATGGGAACCCCTGAGTTGGATCGACATGGCCCTATGGGAACCCCTGAGTTGGATCAACATGGCCCTATGGGAACCCCTGAGTTGGATCGACATGGGAAACCCTGAGTTGGATCGACATGGGAAACCCTGAGTTGGATCGACATGGGAACCCCTGAGTTGGATTGACATGGGAACCCCTGAGTTGGATCGACATGGCCCTATGGGAACCCCTGAGTTGGATCGACATGGGAACCCCTGAGTTGGATCGACATGGCCCTATGGGAACCCCTGAGTTGGATCAACATGGCCCTATGGGAACCCCTGAGTTGGATCAACATGGCCCTATTCAGTGCTGCTGAGCTCAGTTAGCTGCTGTTGCATGAAAGAGAGGATGGGCCCATATTCATAAAAAGTCTCTAAATAGGATCTGGGATCAGGTCCCATCGGTCCATGTCTTCTCGTTTGTTATGTTGTAGTGCTGATCTGGGATAAGGTCCCTTTGGTCCATGTCTTCTCGTTTGTTATGTTGTAGTGCTGATCTGGGATAAGGTCCCTTCGGTCCATGTCTTCTCGTTTGTTATGTTGTAGTGCTGATCTGGGATAAGGTCCCATCGGTCCATGTCTTCTCGTTTGTTATGTTGTAGTGCCGATCTGGGATAAGGTCCCATCGGTCCATGTCTTCTCGTTTGTTATGTTGTAGTGCTGATCTGGGATCAGGTCCCATCGGTCCATGTCTTCTCGTTTGTTATGTTGTAGTGCTGATCTGGGATAAGGTCCCTTTGGTCCATGTCTTCTCGTTTGTTATGTTGTAGTGCTGATCTGGGATCAGGTCCCATCGGTCCATGTCTTCTCATTTGTTATGTTGTAGTGCTGATCTGGGATAAGGTCCCATCGGTCCATGTCTTCTCGTTTGTTATGTTGTAGTGCTGATCTGGGATAAGGTCTCATCGGTCCATGTCTTCTCGTTTGTTATGTTGTAGTGCTGATCTGGGATCAGGTCCCATCGGTCCATGTCTTCTCGTTTGTTATGTTGTAGTGCTGATCTGGGATCAGGTCCCTTCGGTCCATGTCTTCTCGTTTGTTATGTTGTAGTGCTGATCTGGGATAAGGTCCCTTCGGTCCATGTCTTCTCGTTTGTTATGTTGTAGTGCTGATCTGGGATAAGGTCCCATCGGTCCATGTCTTCTCGTTTGTTATGTTGTAGTGCTGATCTGGGATCAGGTCCCATCGGTCCATGTCTTCTCGTTTGTTATGTTGTAGTGCTGATCTGGGATCAGGTCCCTTCGGTCCATGTCTTCTCGTTTGTTATGTTGTAGTGCTGATCTGGGATCAGGTCCCATCTGTCCATGTCATGTTGTCATGTTGTAGTGCTGATCTGGGATAAGGTCCCCTTTGGTCCATGTCTTCTCGTTTGTTATGTTGTAGTGCTGATCTGGGATCAGGTCCCTTTGGTCCATGTCTTCTCGTTTGTTATGTTGTAGTGCTGATCTGGGATAAGGTCCCCTTCGGTCCATGTCTTCTAGTTTGTTATGTTGTAGTGCTGATCTGGGATAAGGTCCCCTTTGGTCCATGTCTTCTCGTTTGTTATGTTGTAGTGCTGATCTGGGATAAGGTCCCCTTTGGTCCATGTCTTCTCGTTTGTTATGTTGTAGTGCTGATCTGGGATCAGGTCCCATCGGCCCATGTCTTCTTCTTTGTTATGTTGTAAAAGGTGAAGATTTTTGAATATGTGCTCATGCCAGGGGCTCACCTGGGATTGAACCAGTCTGTGTGTAAGAGCTCTGAACACACACACACACACACACACACACACACACACACACACACACACACACAGGCTGAATATTTAATGGTCATTAAACTGATCCCTGACAGAATTAGCTGTCTGTTTCAGGAGTACAGTTACACTGCTGTTGCTCACATAATCACGTTTTCTCCTCTTACGCTCTCTGGCTGTCTCACTTACACACGTAAGCACACCTGGTCCTCCCCTGACATCAGCCCTGTCTCCATTTGCTATGCGGTGTTGAATCCTGGTCGGCTGGTGACATCATCTAGGCCGGATTTGAGAGTCTAAAACCTTAGCTGCTGTCTAACCGTCCATCCATCCATCATTCATCATCTATCTATCCATTATCCATCATCTATCAACCTGATACTTCCCCTGCCGTCCCCCGCCCTGCCGTCCGCCGCCCTGCCGTCCGCCGCCCTGCCGTCCCCCGCCCTGCCGTCCCCCGCCCTGCCGTCCGCCCTGCCGTCCTCCGCCCTGCCGTCCTCCGCCCTGCCGTCCCCCGCCCTGCCGTCCCCCGCCCTGCCGTCCGCCACCCTTCCCTACTCCACCCCATCCTTCCCTGCCCTAGCTGTGTTGGGAGAGTTTGTAAAACTGACAAGGCTACATTGTAGTTACCATTTAATAGAGAAGGTTTTTGGGAAAGCCTTTCCATCAACCAGAAGACTGTTTTCATTAGCATCATTGCTAACGGCTACACAAAGTGGTCGACGCTCGTACCGCACACACACACAGGGCATTCTCATTGTCTCTTCAGAAAGTTTCAGGAAATGCCCCCACCCTACCTTTCCCTACCTCGCCCGCCTCCGTCTCTCTGAGTGGCTAGCATCATTTACCCACTCTGGCCCCACCCTACCTTTCCCTACCTCGCCCGCCTCCGTCTCTCTGAGTGGCTAGCATCATTTACCCACTCTGGCCCCACCCTACCTCGCCCGCCTCCGTCTCTCTGAGTGGCTAGCATCATTTACCCACTCTGGCCCCACCCTACCTTTCCCTACCTCGCCCGCCTCCGTCTCTCTGAGTGGCTAGCATCATTTACCCACTCTGGCCCCACCCTACCTTTCCCTACCTCGCCCGCCTCCGTCTCTCTGAGTGGCTAGCATCATTTACCCACTCTGGCCCCACCCTGCCAGTCTCTCTACTGTAATCTTTCACCTACACATTCTCTACCACTCTAGAATGAATCAAAGAGGAGATAGATGAGTCCTATTTCTCTCTCTCCTGTTCCCTCTCAACCTCTCCCTAACCCTGACGTTGTGACAGACTGCCTGGCCAGATGAGATGACATTCACCTCTATCTCCTATAAACCTGAACCCATATCGTTTCCCTTTCCCTGCTTATCTTACACACTGGTGGTATTTTCCTGTAGCTTCAGGTTTCTGACAGCACATTATGTCTCATCTGTCTTTCTCCCGTGGGAGACCCTTATTATCATCAAAATATTTAACGCAGGCTTGTTTTTATTCCGTACACATTTTATATTTTCATAAGATTTTCCATACTCTATAATCCTATTCAATGTTTTGTTTTAAATGTAAACATTGTTAATGTATCCAGAAATATTTCAAATGTAATTGTGTAAATCACCCACCCAAGTGCATCTTCTGCCCTCTCCTCTAGGCATGGTGTTGGTATGTTTTGAGGGGGATATTGACGGATACATCAACTTGGTGGCGTACCCCTATGTGGAGAGCGAGATCCTGGACCACGAGGACCTACCGGAGAGGGACCAACCCCGGAGGAAACACTCCCGGCGCAGCCTCCTCCGCTCCACCTCCGAGATCAAGGAGGAGAGGCTACCACACGAGAGCGACAGCACTGAGAAGTGAGTAGAGCAGTGGGGATAGGGAATGGTGTGTCTACCTCTGAGATCAAGGAGGAGAGGCTACCACACGAGAGCGACAGCACTGAGAAGTGAGTAGAGCAGTGGGGATAGGGAATGGTGTGTGTCTACCTCTGAGATCAAAGAGGAGAGGCTACCACACGAGAGCGACAGCACTGAGAAGTGAGTAGAGCAGTGGGGATAGGGAATGGTGTGTGTCTACCTCTGAGATCAGAGGAGAGGCTACCACACGAGAGCGACAGCACTGAGAAGTGAGTAGAGCAGTGGGGATAGGGAATGGTGTGTCTACCTCTGAGATCAAAGAGGAGAGGCTACCACACGAGAGCGACAGCACTGAGAAGTGAGTAGAGCAGTGGGGATAGGGAATGGTGTGTGTCTACCTCTGAGATCAAAGAGGAGAGGCTACCACACGAGAGCGACAGCACTGAGAAGTGAGTAGAGCAGTGGGGATAGGGAATGGTGTGTGTCTACCTCTGAGATCAAGGAGGAGAGGCTACCACACGAGAGCGACAGCACTGAGAAGTGAGTAGAGCAGTGGGGATAGGGAATGGTGTGTGTCTACCTCTGAGATCAAAGAGGAGAGGCTACCACACGAGAGCGACAGCACTGAGAAGTGAGTAGAGCAGTGGGGATAGGGAATGGTGTGTCTACCTCTGAGATCAAAGAGGAGAGGCTACCACACGAGAGCGACAGCACTGAGAAGTGAGTAGAGCAGTGGGGATAGGGAATGGTGTGTGTCTACCTCTGAGATCAAAGAGGAGAGGCTACCACACGAGAGCGACAGCACTGAGAAGTGAGTAGAGCAGTGGGGATAGGGAATGGTGTGTGTCTACCTCTGAGATCAAAGAGGAGAGGCTACCACACGAGAGCGACAGCACTGAGAAGTGAGTAGAGCAGTGGGGATAGGGAATGGTGTGTGTCTACCTCTGAGATCAGAGGAGAGGCTACCACACGAGAGCGACAGCACTGAGAAGTGAGTAGAGCAGTGG
Source organism: Oncorhynchus masou masou (assembly GCF_036934945.1). Lineage (NCBI taxonomy): Eukaryota > Metazoa > Chordata > Actinopteri > Salmoniformes > Salmonidae > Oncorhynchus > Oncorhynchus masou. Next base: position 6,550,773 of record NC_088217.1, read on the forward strand.
GGATAGGGAATGGTGTGTCTACCTCTGAGATCATAGAGGAGAGGCTACCACACGAGAGCGACAGCACTGAGAAGTGAGTAGAGCAGTGGGGATAGGGAATGGTGTGTGTCTACCTCTGAGATCAAAGAGGAGAGGCTACCACACGAGAGCGACAGCACTGAGAAGTGAGTAGAGCAGTGGGGATAGGGAATGGTGTGTCTACCTCTGAGATCAAAGAGGAGAGGCTACCACACGAGAGCGACAGCACTGAGAAGTGAGTAGAGCAGTGGGGATAGGGAATGGTGTGTGTCTACCTCTGAGATCAAAGAGGAGAGGCTACCACACGAGAGCGACAGCACTGAGAAGTGAGTAGAGCAGTGGGGATAGGGAATGGTGTGTGTCTACCTCTGAGATCAAAGAGGAGAGGCTACCACACGAGAGCGACAGCACTGAGAAGTGAGTAGAGCAGTGGGGATAGGGAATGGTGTGTCTACCTCTGAGATCAAGGAGGAGAGGCTACCACACGAGAGCGACAGCACTGAGAAGTGAGTAGAGCAGTGGGGATAGGGAATGGTGTGTGTCTACCTCTGAGATCAAAGAGGAGAGGCTACCACACGAGAGCGACAGCACTGAGAAGTGAGTAGAGCAGTGGGGATAGGGAATGGTGTGTGTCTACCTCTGAGATCAAAGAGGAGAGGCTACCACACGAGAGCGACAGCACTGAGAAGTGAGTAGAGCAGTGGGGATAGGGAATGGTGTGTGTCTACCTCTGAGATCAAAGAGGAGAGGCTACCACACGAGAGCGACAGCACTGAGAAGTGAGTAGAGCAGTGGGGATAGGGAATGGTGTGTCTACCTCTGAGATCAAAGAGGAGAGGCTACCACACGAGAGCGACAGCACTGAGAAGTGAGTAGGACCCAGTTGCTTGATTTGTTCATATGATAGACTAAAATAATGTAGGTTGGCTATAACTAAGTTGAATATGTTGTGATGCCCCTGGGTTTGTGTTTCGGTGGCCTGCGTTAGTTGTTAACCTGTGTTCCCGTGTGTTGTTCAGGACTTACACACAGAAGGGAGAGACATGTACGAAAGACCTACTGTAGGCCTGCAGAGACGTCGAGTAGGACAAGCCTGCTGAGACGCCGTGTAGGACGGGCCTGCTGAGAGAAATTAATATTAAATTATCTGGCAACAGCTGAGGTGGACATTCCTGCAGTCAGCATGCCAATTTCACGCTCTCAAAACTTGAGACATCTGTGGCATTTTAGTGCCCTTTTATAGTCCCCAGCACAAGGTGCACCTGTGTAATGATCATGCTGTTTTAATCAGCTTCTTGATATGCCACACCTGTCAGGTGGATGGATTATCTTGGCAAAGGATAAAATGGTCGCTAACAGAGATGTAAACACATTCCCTACTGAACATTTGAGAGAAATTAGCTTTTTTTTTTGAGTGTTGAACATTTCTGGGATCTATTATTTCAGCTCATGAAACACGGGTCCGACATTTACACGTTGAGTTTACGGGATCTATATGGGATCTATTTACTACTGTAAAATGGGTCCAATGAAATGTGGATGTTGTAGGTCTGCCTGTAGGCTACTTCACCAGCATGAACCATGAGTAATTTATTCTGAAATTAAATAGGAAATAGATTCATATTTCAAACTTTTTTTTTTTTTTGCAATTAATTACATCTTGTTATTATATTTACCTGTTGTTTTTGTCGTTGTTATGATTAGGCATGCCATCATATATCCCCCGTCTGCACAAAATACTAATCTAATCTGCCTGTTTGCAATGGAATGCTTCAACCACTAGAAACCAAGCGGACACATGGTTTAAAGTTACCAGGAAGTCAAGCACATTCTCACATCTATTCAGTTTTTAGAAATGACAACTTTTGAGTGAAAACTGGCACATGCATCTTTTGGGGGCCTATTTTTGTAGATGCGTATTGTTTCTACATGAGGCCCCTGGAGCTCTTGATCCACACTTGACATGTTGTGCTGTAGTTGACCTGTTAGTTGACCTGTTAGTTGACCTTCGGCTCCAGATCCACACTGACATGTTGTGCTGTAGTTTACCTGTTAGTTTACCTGCGGCTCCAGATCCACACGGACATGCTTTAGTCTAACCAGCGGTCTCACTTGTGTTAACCCTGTTGTCCCTGTCTCCTCTCCCTCCAGTCTCCAGGAGCTGAAGAGTCCTCGTCTAGAGCTCCAGATCCACACGGACATGCTTTAGTTTAACCAGCGGTCTCTCTTGTGTTAACCCTGTTGTCCCTGTCTCCTCTCCCTCCAGTCTCCAGGAGCTGAAGAGTCCTCGTCTAGAGCTCCAGATCCACACGGGGACATGCTTTAGTTTAACCAGCGGTCTCTCTTGTGTTAACCCTGTTGTCCCTGTCTCCTCTCCCTCCAGTCTCCAGGAGCTGAAGAGTCCTCGTCTAGAGCTCCAGATCTACAGTGATATTCCCTTCCAGATGCTGGATAACAACAGCGGCCTGGGCTCAGAGAAGATCAGCCACAACCCCTGGAGCCTCCGCTGTCACAGGCAGCAGCTCAGCCGCATGAGATCGGAGTCCAAGGACAGGAAGCTCTACAGTATCCCTTTTATTTAACGAGACAAGTCCGTTAAGAACACATTCTTATTTTACAATGGAGGACGGCCTACCCCCCCCCCCCCCGGGCCAAACCCGGACGATACTGGGCCAATTGTGCGCCGCCCTACGGGACTCCCAATCACGGCCGGTTGTGATACAGCCTGGATTCGAACCAGGGACTGTAGCGGCGCCTCTAGCACTGAGATGCAGTGCCTTAGACCGCTGCGCCACTCGGCATCAAAACCCATTTAGCCATCTATTGATCTATCAATGCCTTGTTATAGCTGCTGGGTTCTTTAGTTGGTATAGTAACACAAATCAGACAGCCGTTTGGAAGCTCAGCAGAAGCACGTACCAGGAAGATATTTCTACTTATTCAGGGGAACAGGATGCTCAATGCTCCGGATAACGAGGTGATGTTTTCCTTATTGATCATTACGGTCCTCATGTTGAGGTGTCTGGGACTGCCTCAACCAATCAATGATGATCCATCAGTCTCCTGTTTCCATGTTGTTACCTAACCAGATAGATAGACGGGGTTAGATGGTCGATAAACAGGAGGGTAAGTGCTAACTGGGTTAAGTTCAACTTTCCTTGATTAGGTACCTGGAACTGAAACGGATCATTTCCCTCATTGATTAGTTAATTTATTTCTCTATTCACACTTACCTGAACCAGACAGGAGGAGGGGAAAAGGTCTGGATACTCACCTGAACTAGACAGGATGAGGGGAAAAGATCAGGATACTCACCTGAACCAGACAGGATGAGGAGAAAAGGTCAGGATACATACCTGAACCAGACAGGAGGAGGGGGAAAGATCAGGATACTCACCTGAACCAGACAGGATGAGGGGGAAAGGTCAGGATACATACCTGAACCAGACAGGAGGAGGGGGAAAGATCAGGATACTCACCTGAACCAGACAGGATGAGGGGAAAAGGTCAGGATACTCACCTGAACCAGACAGGATGACAGGATGAGGGGAAAAGGTCAGGATACTCACCTGAACCAGACAGGATGAGGAGAAAGGTCAGGATACTCACCTGAACCAGACAGGATGAGGGGGAAAGGTCAGGATACTCACCTGAACCAGACAGGATGAGGGGAAAAGGTCAGGATACTCACCTGAACCAGACAGGATGAGGGGAAAAGGTCAGGATACTCACCTGAACCAGACAGGATGAGGGGAAAAGGTCAGGATACTCACCTGAACCAGACAGGATGAGGGGAAAAGGTCAGGATACTCACCTGAACCAGACAGGATGAGGGGAAAAGGTCAGGATACTCACCTGAACCAGACAGGATGAGGAGAAAAGGTCAGGATACCACCTGAACCAGACAGGATGAGGGGAAAAGGTCAGGATACTCACCTGAACCAGACAGGATGAGGAGAAAAGGTCAGGATACTCACCTGAACCAGACAGGATGAGGGGAAAAGGTCAGGATACTCACCTGAACCAGACAGGATGAGGGGAAAAGGTCAGGATACTCACCTGAACCAGACAGGATGAGGAGAAAAGGTCAGGATACTCACCTGAACCAGACAGGATGAGGGGAAAAGGTCAGGATACTCACCTGAACCAGACAGGATGAGGGGAAAAGGTCAGGATACTCACCTGAACCAGACAGGATGAGGGGAAAAGGTCAGGATACTCACCTGAACCAGACGGGAGAAAAGGTCAGGATACTCACCTGAACCAGACAGGATGAGGAGAAAAGGTCAGGATACTCACCTGAACCAGACAGGATGAGGGGAAAAGGTCAGGATACTCACCTGAACCAGACAGGATGAGGACAGGAAAAAGGTCAGGATACTCACCTGAACCAGACAGGATGAGGAGAAAAAGGTCAGGATACTCACCTGAACTAGACAGGATGAGGGGAAAAGGTCAGGATACTCACCTGAACCAGACAGGATGAGGGGAAAAGGTCAGGATACTCACCTGAACCAGACAGGATGAGGAGAAAAGGTCAGGATACTCACCTGAACCAGACAGGATGAGGGAAAAGAGGAACCAGACAGGATGAGGTCAGGATACTCACCTGAACCAGACAGGATGAGGGAAAAGGTCAGGATACTCACCTGAACCAGACAGGATGATGATACTCACCTGAACCAGACAGGATGAGGGGAAAAGGTCAGGATGAGGAGAAAAGGTCTCACCTGAACCAGACAGGATGAGGGGAAAAGGTCAGGATACTCACCTGAACCAGACAGGATGAGGAGAAAAGGTCAGGATACTCACCTGAACCAGACAGGATGAGGGGAAAAGGTCAGGATACTCACCTGAACCAGACAGGATGAGGGGTCAGGATACTCACCTGAACCAGACAGGATCAGGATACTCACCTGAACCAGACAGGATGAGGGGAAAAGGTCAGGATACTCACCTGAACCAGACAGGATGAGGGAAAAGGTCAGGATACTCACCTGAACCAGACAGGATGAGGGGAAAAGGTCAGGATACTCACCTGAACCAGACAGGATGAGGGGAAAAGATCAGGATACTCACCTGAACCAGACAGGATGAGGGGAAAAGGTCAGGATGACTCACCTGAACCAGACAGGATGAGGGGAAAAGGTCAGGATACTCACCTGAACCAGACAGGATGAGGGGAAAAGGTCAGGATACTCACCTGAACCAGACAGGATGAGGGAAAAGGTCAGGATACTCACCTGAACCAGACAGGATGAGGGGAAAAGGTCAGGATACTCACCTGAACCAGACAGGATGAGGGGAAAAGGTCAGGACAGGATGAGGAGAAAAGACCATGATGAGGGAAAAGGTCAGGATACTCACCTGAACCAGACAGGATGAGGGGAAAAGGTCACCTGAACCAGACAGGATGAGGAGAAAAGGTCTACACCTGAACCAGACAGGATGAGGAGAAAAGGGATACTCACCTGAACCAGACAGGATGAGGGGAAAAGGTCAGGATACTCACCTGAACCAGACAGGATGAGGGGAAAAGGTCAGGATACTCACCTGAACCAGACAGGATGAGGAGAAAAGGTCAGGATACTCACCTGAACCAGACAGGATGAGGGAAAAGGTCAGGATACTCACCTGAACCAGACAGGATGAGGGAAAAAGAAATACTCACCTGAACCAGACAGGATGAGGGAAAAGGAGGATACTCACCTGAACCAGACAGGATGAGGGGAAAAGGTCAGGATACTCACCTGAACCAGACAGGATGAGGGAAAAGGTCACCTGGATACTCCTGAACCAGACAGGATGAGGGGAAAAGGTCAGGATACTCACCTGAACCAGACAGGATGAGGGGAAAAGGTCAGGATACTCACCTGAACCAGACAGGATGAGGGGAAAAGGTCAGGATACTCACCTGAACCAGACAGGATGAGGGGAAAAGATCAGGATACTCACCTGAACCAGACAGGATGAGGGGAATACTCACCTGAACCAGACAGGATGAGGGGAAAAGGTCAGGATACTCACCTGAACCAGACAGGATGAGGGGAAAAGGGATACTCACCTGGACAGGATGAGGGGAAAAGGTCAGGATACTCACCTGAACCAGACAGGATGACAGGATCACCTGAACCAGACAGGATGAGGAGAAAAGGTCAGGATACTCACCTGAACCAGACAGGATGAGGGGAAAAGGTCAGGATACTCACCTGAACCAGACAGGATGAGGGAAAAGGTCAGGATACTCACCTGAACCAGACAGGATGAGGGGAAAAGGTCAGGATACTCACCTGAACCAGACAGGATGAGGAGAAAAGGTCAGGATACTCACCTGAACCAGACAGGATGAGGGGAAAAGGTCAGGATACTCACCTGAACCAGACAGGATGAGGGGAAAAGGTCAGGATACTCACCTGAACCAGACAGGATGAGGAAAAGGTCAGGATACTCACCTGAACCAGACAGGATGAGGGGAAAAGGTCAGGATACTCACCTGAACCAGACAGGATGAGGGGAAAAGGTCAGGATACTCACCTGAACCAGACAGGATGAGGGGAAAAGGTCAGGATACTCACCTGAACCAGACAGGATGAGGGGAAAAGATCAGGATACTCACCTGAACCAGACAGGATGAGGAGAAAAGGTCAGGATACTCACCTGAACCAGACAGGATGAGGGGAAAAGGTCAGGATACTCACCTGAACCAGACAGGATGAGGGGAAAAGGTCAGGATACTCACCTGAACCAGACAGGATGGATACTCACCTGAACCAGACAGGATGAAAAAAGACCAGGATACTCACCTGAACCAGACAGGATGAGGGGAAAAGGTCAGGATACTCACCTGAACCAGACAGGATGAGGGGAAAAGGTGGATACTCACCTGAACCAGACAGGATGAGGGGAAAAGGTCAGGATACTCACCTGAACCAGACAGGATGAGGGGAAAAGAGGATACTCACCTGAACCAGACAGGATGAGGGGAAAAGGTCTACACCTGAACCAGACAGGATGAGGGGAAAAGGTCAGGATACTCACCTGAACCAGACAGGATGAGGAGAAAAGATCAGGATACTCACCTGAACCAGACAGGATGAGGGGAAAAGGTCAGGATACTCACCTGAACCAGACAGGATGAGGGGAAAAGGTCAGGATACTCACCTGAACCAGACAGGATGAGGGGAAAAGATCAGGATACTCACCTGAACCAGACAGGATGAACCAGGGATGAGGGGAAAAGGTCAGGATACTCACCTGAACCAGACAGGATGAGGGGAAAAGGTCAGGATACTCACCTGAACCAGACAGGATGAGGGGAAAAGATCAGGATACTCACCTGAACCAGACAGGATGAGGGGAAAAGGTCAGGATACTCACCTGAACCAGACAGGATGAGGGGAAAAGGGATACTCACCTGAACCAGACAGGATGAGGGGAAAAGGTCAGGATACTCACCTGAACCAGACAGGATGAGGGGAAAAGGTCCAGGATACTCACCTGAACCAGACAGGATGAGGGGAAAAGGTCAGGATACTCACCTGAACCAGACAGGATGAGGAGAAAAGGATACTCACCTGAACCAGACAGGATGAGGGGAAAAGGTCTACACCTGAACCAGACAGGATGAGGGGAAAAGGTCAGGATACTCACCTGAACCAGACAGGGATGAGGGAAAAGGTCAGGATACTCACCTGAACCAGACAGGATGAGGAGAAAAGGTCAGGATACTCACCTGAACCAGACAGGATGAGGGGAAAAGGTCAGGATACTCACCTGAACCAGACAGGATGAGGGGAAAAGGTCAGGATACTCACCTGAACCAGACAGGATGAGGGAAAAGGTCAGGATACTCACCTGAACCAGACAGGATGAGGGGAAAAGGTCAGGATACTCACCTGAACCAGACAGGATGAGGGGAAAAGGTCAGGATACTCACCTGAACCAGACAGGATGAGGGGAAAAGGTCAGGATACTCACCTGAACCAGACAGGATGAGGGGAAAAGGTCAGGATACTCACCTGAACCAGACAGGATGAGGGGAAAACTCACCTGAACCAGACAGGATGAGGAGAAAAGGTCAGGATACTCACCTGAACCAGATGAGGGGAAAAGGTCAGGATGAACCAGACAGGATGAAAAAAGTCAGGATACTCACCTGAACCAGACAGGATGAGGGAAAAGATCAGGATACTCACCTGAACCAGACAGGATGAGGGGAAAAGGTCAGGATACTCACCTGAACCAGACAGGATACTCACCTGAACCAGACAGGATGAGGGGAAAAGGTCAGGATACTCACCTGAACCAGACAGGATGAGGATACTCACCTGAACCAGACAGGATGAGGAAAAGATCAGGATACTCACCTGAACCAGACAGGATGAGGGGAAAAGGTCAGGATACTCACCTGAACCAGACAGGTAGAGGAGAAAAGACAGGATACTCACCTGAACCAGACAGGATGAGGAGAAAAGGTCAGGATACTCACCTGAACCAGACAGGATGAGGGGAAAAGGTCAGGATACTCACCTGAACCAGACAGGATGAGGGGAAAAGGTCAGGATACTCACCTGAACCAGACAGGATGAGGGAAAAGGTCAGGATACTCACCTGAACCAGACAGGATGAGGAGAAAAGGTCAGGATACTCACCTGAACCAGACAGGATGAGGAGAAAAGGTCAGGATACTCACCTGAACCAGACAGGATGAAAAGGGGATAACCTGAACCAGACAGGATGAGGGGAAAAGGTCAGGATACTCACCTGAACCAGACAGGATGAGGAAAAGGTCAGGATACTCACCTGAACCAGACAGGATGAGGGGAAAAGGTCAGGATACTCACCTGAACCAGACAGGATGAGGGGAAAAGATCAGGATACTCACCTGAACCAGACAGGATGAGGAGAAAAGGTCAGGATACTCACCTGAACCAGACAGGATGGATACTCACCTGAACCAGACAGGATGAGGGGAAAAGGTCAGGATACTCACCTGAACCAGACAGGATGAGGGGAAAAGGTCAGGATACTCACCTGAACCAGACAGGATGAGGGAAAAGGTCAGGATACTCACCTGAACCAGACAGGATGAGGACAGGAAAAAAGGTCAGGATACTCACCTGAACCAGACAGGATGAGGGGAAAAGACCAGGATACTCACCTGAACCAGACAGGATGAGGGGAAAAGGTCAGGATACTCACCTGAACCAGACAGGAAAAAAGGTCAGGATACTCACCTGAACCAGACAGGATGAGGGGAAAAGGTCAGGATAGGGGAAAAGGTCAGGATACTCACCTGAACCAGACAGGATGAGGGGAAAAGGTCAGGATACTCACCTGAACCAGACAGGATGAGGAGAAAAGGTCAGGATACTCACCTGAACCAGACAGGATGAGGGGAAAAGGTCAGGATACTCACCTGAACCAGACAGGATGAGGAGAAAAGGTCAGGATACTCACCTGAACCAGACAGGATGAACCAGGGAGAAAAAGGTCAGGATACTCACCTGAACCAGACAGGATGAGGGAAAAGGTCAGGATACTCACCTGAACCAGACAGGATCAGGATACTCACCTGAACCAGACAGGATGAGGAGAAAAGGTCAGGATACTCACCTGAACCAGACAGGATGAGGGGAAAAGGTCAGGATACTCACCTGAACCAGACAGGATGAGGGACAGGATGAAAAAGGTCAGGATACTCACCTGAACCAGACAGGATGAGGGGAAAAGGTCAGGATACTCACCTGAACCAGACAGGATGAGGGGAAAAGGTCAGGATACTCACCTGAACCAGACAGGATGAGGGGAAAAGGTCAGGATACTCACCTGAACCAGACAGGATGAGGGGAAAAGGTCAGGATACTCACCTGAACCAGACAGGATGAGGGAAAAGGTCAGGATACTCACCTGAACCAGACAGGATGAGGGGAAAAGGTCAGGATACTCACCTGAACCAGACAGGATGAGGGAAAAGGTCAGGATACTCACCTGAACCAGACAGGATGAGGGGAAAAGAACCAGACAGGATGAGGAGAAAAGGTCAGGATACTCACCTGAACCAGACAGGATGAGGAGAAAAGGTCAGGATACTCACCTGAACCAGACAGGATGAGGGAAAAGGTCAGGATACTCACCTGAACCAGACAGGATGAGGAGAAAAGGTCAGGATACTCACCTGAACCAGACAGGATGAGGAGAAAAGAAATACTCACCTGAACCAGACAGGATGAGGGGAAAAGGTCAGGATACTCACCTGAACCAGACAGGATGAGGGAAAAGGTCAGGATACTCACCTGAACCAGACAGGATGAGGGAAAAGGTCAGGATACTCACCTGAACCAGACAGGATGAGGGGGTCAGGATACTCACCTGAACCAGACAGGATGAGGAGAAAAGGTCAGGATACTCACCTGAACCAGACAGGATGAGGGAAAAGGTGATACTCACCTGAACCAGACAGGATGAGGGGAAAAGGTCAGGATACTCACCTGAACCAGACAGGATACTCACCTGAACCAGACAGGATGAGGGAAAAGGTCAGGATACTCACCTGAACCAGACAGGATGAGGGAAAAGGTCAGGATACTCACCTGAACCAGACAGGATGAGGGGAAAAGGTCAGGATACTCACCTGAACCAGACAGGATGAGGAGAAAAGGTCAGGATACTCACCTGAACCAGACAGGATGAGGAGAAAAGGTCAGGATACTCACCTGAACCAGACAGGATGAGGGGAAAAGGTCAGGATACTCACCTGAACCAGACAGGATGAGGGAAAAGGTCAGGATACTCACCTGAACCAGACAGGATGAGGAGAAAAGGTCAGGATACTCACCTGAACCAGACAGGATGAGGGGAAAAGGTCAGGATACTCACCTGAACCAGACAGGATGAGGGGAAAAGGTCAGGATACACCTGAACCAGACAGGATGAGGGGAAAAGGTCAGGATACTCACCTGAACCAGACAGGATGAGGAGAAAAGATCAGGATACTCACCTGAACCAGACAGGATAGGAGAAAAGATCTACTCACCTGAACCAGACAGGATGAGGAAAAAAGGTCAGGATACTCACCTGAACCAGACAGGATGAGGAGAAAAGGTCAGGATACTCACCTGAACCAGACAGGATGAGGAGAAAAGATCAGGATACTCACCTGAACCAGACAGGATGAGGGGAAAAGGTCAGGATACTCACCTGAACCAGACAGGATGAGGGAAAAGATCAGGATACTCACCTGAACCAGACAGGATGAGGAGGAAAAAAAGATACTCACCTGAACCAGACAGGATGAGGGGAAAAGGTCAGGATACTCACCTGAACCAGACAGGATGAGGAGAAAAGATCAGGATACTCACCTGAACCAGACAGGATGAGGGGAAAAGGTCAGGATACTCACCTGAACCAGACAGGATGAGGACAGGAAAAAAGATCAGGATACTCACCTGAACCAGACAGGATGAGGAGAAAAGGTCAGGATACTCACCTGAACCAGACAGGATGAGGGGAAAAGGTCAGGATACTCACCTGAACCAGACAGGATGAGGGGAAAAGGTCAGGATACTCACCTGAACCAGACAGGATGGAGAAAGGTCAGGATACTCACCTGAACCAGAATGAGGAGAAAAGGTCAGGATACTCACCTGAACCAGACAGGATGAGGGAAAAGGATCTCACCTGAACCAGATACTCACCTGAACCAGACAGGATGAGGGGAAAAGGTCAGGATACTCACCTGAACCAGACAGGATGAGGAGAAAAGGTCAGGATACTCACCTGAACCAGACAGGATGAGGGGAAAAGGTCAGGATACTCACCTGAACCAGACAGGATGAGGGGAAAAGGTCAGGATACTCACCTGAACCAGACAGGATGAGGGGAAAAGGTCAGGATACTCACCTGAACCAGACAGGATGAGGGGAAAAGGTCAGGATACTCACCTGAACCAGACAGGATGAGGAAAAAGAGGATACTCACCTGAACCAGACAGGATGAGGGAAAAAGTCAAACCTGAACCAGACAGGATACTCACCTGAACCAGACAGGATGAGGAGGTCAGGATACTCACCTGAACCAGATGAAGTCAGGATACTCACCTGAACCAGACAGGATGAGGAGGAAAAGGTCAGGATACTCACCTGAACCAGACAGGATGAGGGAAAAGGTCAGGATACTCACCTGAACCAGACAGGATGAGGAAAAGGTCAGGATACTCACCTGAACCAGACAGGATGAGGGAAAAGATCAGGATACTCACCTGAACCAGACAGGATGAGGAGAAAAGATCAGGATACTCACCTGAACCAGACAGGATGAGGGAAAAGGTCAGGATACTCACCTGAACCAGACAGGATGAGGGGAAAAGGTCAGGATACTCACCTGAACCAGACAGGATGAGGGGAAAAGACCAGGATACTCACCTGAACTAGACGGGAGAAAAGATCAGGATACTCACCTGAACCAGACAGGATGAGGAGAAAAGATCAGGATACTCACCTGAACCAGACAGGATGAGGGAAAAGATCAGGATACTCACCTGAACTAGACAGGATGAGGGGAAAAGGTCAGGATACTCACCTGAACCAGACAGGATGAGGGGAAAAGGTCAGGATACTCACCTGAACCAGACAGGAGGGAGGGTCAGGATACTCACCTGAACCAGACAGGATGAGGGGAAAAGGTCAGGATACTCACCTGAACCAGACAGGATGAGGGAAAAGGGGATACTCACCTGAACCAGACAGGATGAGGGGAAAAGGTCAGGATACTCACCTGAACCAGACAGGATGAGGGGAAAAGGTCAGGATACTCACCTGAACCAGACAGGATGAGGGGAAAAGGTCAGGATACTCACCTGAACCAGACAGGAGGAGGGGAAAAGGTCAGGATACTCACCTGAACCAGACAGGATGAGGGGAAATACTCACCTGAACCAGACAGGATGAGGGGAAAAGGTCAGGATACTCACCTGAACCAGACAGGATGAGGGGAAAAGGTCAGGATACTCACCTGAACCAGACAGGATGAGGGAAAAGATCACCTGGATACTCACCTGAACCAGACAGGAGGGAGGAAAAGGTCAGGATACTCACCTGAACCAGACAGGATGAGGGGAAAAGGTCTCACCTGGATACTCACCTGAACCAGACAGGATGAGGGGAAAAGGTCAGGATACTCACCTGAACCAGACAGGATGAGGGGAAAAGGTCAGGATACTCACCTGAACCAGACAGGATGAGGGGAAAAGGTCAGGATACTCACCTGAACCAGACAGGATGAGGGGAAAAGAGGATACTCACCTGAACCAGACAGGATGAGGGAAAAGGTCAGGATACTCACCTGAACCAGACAGGATGAGGACAGGAAAAAAGGTCAGGATACTCACCTGAACCAGACAGGATGAGGAGAAAAGGTCAGGATACTCACCTGAACCAGACAGGAGGAGGGGAAAAACCAGACAGGATCAGGATCAGGATACTCACCTGAACCAGACAGGATGAGGAGAAAAGGTCAGGATACTCACCTGAACCAGACAGGATGAGGAGAAAAGGTCAGGATACTCACCTGAACCAGACAGGATGAGGGGAAAAGGTCAGGATACTCACCTGAACCAGACAGGATGAGGGGAAAAGGTCAGGATACTCACCTGAACCAGACAGGATGAGGGGAAAAGGTCAGGATACTCACCTGAACCAGACAGGATGAGGGGAAAAGGTCAGGATACTCACCTGAACCAGACAGGATGAGGGGAAAAGGTCAGGATACTCACCTGAACCAGACAGGATGAGGGGAAAAGGTCAGGATACTCACCTGAACCAGACAGGATGAGGGGAAAAAAGGTCAGGATACTCACCTGAACCAGACAGGATGAGGGGAAAAGGTCAGGATACTCACCTGAACCAGACAGGATGATACTCACCTGGAGGATGAAAAAGGTCAGGATACTCACCTGAACCAGACAGGATGAGGGAAAAGGTCAGGATGAACCAGACAGGATGAGGACCAGGAAAAAAGGTCAGGATACTCACCTGGAGAAAAGGTCAGGATACATACCTGAACCAGACAGGATGAGGGGAAAAGGTCAGGATACTCACCTGAACCAGACAGGATGAGGGGAAAAGGTCAGGATACTCACCTGAACCAGACAGGATGAGGAGAAAAAAGATCAGGATACTCACCTGAACCAGACAGGATGAGGAGAAAAGGTCAGGATACTCACCTGAACCAGACAGGATGAGGAGAAAAACCAGGTCAGGATACTCACCTGAACCAGACAGGATGAGGGGAAAAGGTCAGGATACTCACCTGAACCAGACAGGATGAGGAGAAAAGGTCAGGATACTCACCTGAACCAGACAGGATGAGGAGAAAAGACCAGGATACTCACCTGAACCAGACAGGATGAGGAGAAAAGACCAGGATACTCACCTGAACTAGACGGGAGAAAAGATCAGGATACTCACCTGAACCAGACAGGATGAGGGGAAAAGATCAGGATACTCACCTGAACCAGACAGGATGATGAGAAAAGGTCAGGATACTCACCTGAACCAGACAGGAGGAAAAGGTCAGGAAAACCAGGTCAGGATACTCACCTGAACCAGACAGGAGGAGGGGAAAACCAGACAGGATGAGGGAAAGATCAGGATACTCACCTCCAGGATACTCACCTGAACCAGACAGGATGAGGGAAAAGGTCAGGATACTCACCTGAACCAGACAGGATGAGGAGAAAAGGTCAGGATACTCACCTGAACCAGACAGGATGAGGGGAAAAGGTCAGGATACTCACCTGAACCAGACAGGATGAGGGGAAAAGGTCAGGATACTCACCTGAACCAGACAGGATGAGGAGAAAAGGTCAGGATACTCACCTGAACCAGACAGGATGAGGAGAAAAGGTCAGGATACATACCTGAACCAGACAGGATGAGGGGAAAAGGTCAGGATACTCACCTGAACCAGACAGGATGAGGGGAAAAGGTCAGGATACTCACCTGAACCAGACAGGATGAGGAGAAAAGATCAGGATACTCACCTGAACCAGACAGGATGAGGAGAAAAGGTCAGGATACTCACCTGAACCAGACAGGATGAGGAGAAAAGGTCAGGATACTCACCTGAACCAGACAGGATGAGGGGAAAAGGTCAGGATACTCACCTGAACCAGACAGGATGAGGAGAAAAGGTCAGGATACTCACCTGAACCAGACAGGATGAGGGGAAAAGATCAGGATACTCACCTGAACCAGACAGGATGAGGAGAAAAGATCAGGATACTCACCTGAACCAGACAGGATGAGGGGAAAAGGTCAGGATACTCACCTGAACCAGACAGGATGAGGGGAAAAGATCAGGATACTCACCTGAACCAGACAGGATGATGAGAAAAGGTCAGGATACTCACCTGAACCAGACAGGAGGAGGGGAAAAGGTCAGGATACTCACCTGAACCAGACAGGAGGAGGGGAAAAGATCAGGATACTCACCTGAACCAGACAGGATGAGGGGAAAAGGTCAGGATACTCACCTGAACCAGACAGGATGAGGAGAAAAGGTCAGGATACTCACCTGAACCAGACAGGATGAGGAGAAAAGGTCAGGATACTCACCTGAACCAGACAGGATGAGGGGGAAAGGTCAGGATACTCACCTGAACCAGACAGGATGAGGGGAAAAGGTCAGGATACTCACCTGAACCAGACAGGATGAGGGGAAAAGATCTGGATACTCACCTGAACCAGACAGGATGAGGGGAAAAGGTCAGGATACTCACCTGAACCAGACAGGATGAGGGGAAAAGGTCAGGATACTCACCTGAACCAGACAGGATGAGGGGAAAAGGTCAGGATACTCACCTGAACCAGACAGGATGAGGAGAAAAGGTCAGGATACTCACCTGAACCAGACAGGATGAGGGGAAAAGGTCAGGACAGACGCATGGAAGGATAAACAGAGGGAAAGTGCTGACAGGGGAGTTGACCAATGACCTGGTCAAGTTGAACAAACACAATCTATCTGACTCCATTACCTGAACAAGGCGTTGGTCAGGAGTAGTGTTACAACCCTCCTGTCCTTAACGGACCCTGGGAGTTCTCTGGTGATCTAACCTGTCAAAGTAGGCCGTGGGAAAAGACGAGGCTCAGACCAACCTCTGTCCCAAATGGAACGCTGGTCTCTATATAGGGTTCCATTTGGGACACAAGCCTGGAGTTTGAAGTGCTTCCCGAAATGTAGAAATCACACCAAGGGCACTCATTGAGAGCTGCACCCTTCTTTCCCAACTGTCAAAGTAGTGTCATGTTCTTCACTGACCATATAAAACACCGACCACCTCACCACAGGAGCCAAATATTATCAGAAGATAATATCATGTTGTACTTAACAATCTGGGGAATTCCTCAACTTTAGTCTCTGTGTGTTTGTCTCAAAATGCACCCTATTTCCCTACATAGAGCTCTATGGGCCCTGGTCAAAAGTAGTGCACTATGTAGGGGAATAGGGTGCCATTTTTGGAAGTTGTCCAGTTGTATCTGTATTCTAGGGAGTTTTTCCTAGCCACTGTGCTTCTACACCTGCATTGCTTGCTGTTTGGGGTTTTAGGCTGGGTTTCTGTACAGCACTTTGAGATATCAGCTGATGTACGAAGGGCTATATAAAATAAATTTGATTTGATATCTACGATGGCCTACGAGTGAATGAGCGGTTGATTAAGGC